>NC_071996.2:101090000-101390000 GCF_028885655.2 Pongo abelii | reverse complement strand
ATTTAATTGGGATCCCAGGACAAAAAATGGCTTGTCAAAAAAGATCATGGTCTCAGGTCTTAGCATTCATACCTACCACAGAGCCCTGCTGAAAGGCAAGAGTGGCCGTTGGCTGGCAGTGTGTTTGAGGGACCTAACCCAGGTTAAACTGTGTGTGTTGTGATGAGAAATTTCACAAAGACATCCTCACTCCTCAAAACTCATGTATTCTTGCAGGTTCATGGGAAAAATGTCAAAAACGCAACTGCCACATCCAGCGTTTAACAAAATCATATTGGTTTCCACTATTTAGCTATAAACAGTCACTAAGGCTTTAAGCCCTTCATTCTTTCTCTTTACCTCCTACCACTTTCTCACTGTTGATAGTGGACAGTCTAGCCAGAATACATCTTTCACACGTCAGCTTAAATCACTCCTGTAGGGTGGCATCCCCAACTCACACCATCAAAATGACTCCCCTGTCATAAACCCTGCACTCTCTCTTTTATAACACTTGTTATACCTGTATTCAAAGTTTATCTTTTCGGGCAGGGCACAGTAGCACATGCCTGTAATCCCAGCACTTTGGGAAGCCAAGGTGGGAGGATCACTTAAAGCCAGGAGTTCAAACCCAGCCTGGGCGACATAGTGAGACCCCATCTCTACCAAAAAAATTTAAAAAATTAGTGGGGTGTGGTGGCACATGCCTATAGTCCTAGCTACTTGAGAGGCTCCAGCAGGAGGGCCACTTGAACACAAGGGTTTGAGGGAGCAGTGAGTTATGATCCCATCACTGCACTCCAGCCTGGGCAACAGAGTGAGACCCTGTCGCTTAAAAATTAAAAATTATCTTAGAATGAAAATTTCGTGACAGCATGGGCCATGCATATGTGCATCACCACTATATTAACAATGCTCGTTCCTTGCATGGTGTAGGTGCTCAATAAAATATCAGTTGAAGAAGTGAATAATATTTTAGTATCAGCTGATGGCAAATATTTACTGCCATGGGACTCAGTAATAAGTTCTCCAGAGAACAGTAAGGCCGTGGATAATATGGATTAACTTTAACATTGCTGTAAAGACCAAAATTCTTAACATCAAACCCTGCCACCTTTTCCAGGTTCACCTTGCACCAGATTTCTCTTGCTGTTCATTCACACTATTCTTTAAGTTCTCTGAGTACACCACGGGACTCCTTTACCACCATGGTTGTTTTAAGGGGCTATTTTCTTTGCTGGAAATGTTCTCAACACCTCCATCTTGCATCTGTTCCTCATAATCTTTCTCACAGTTGAATTTTGCATTTATTTCTATAACCTTTCAATTCCTCACCAGATCGTGCCATCTGTGAAACTAGGACAGTATCTCTTTATGTTCACTATAGTATCCCAATGCCTAGCACAATGTAGGCACCTGATAAATATTGTTGCATGATTAGATGAATGAACAGATGAATATATTTTACTGTGCCTTAAATCATCCAATTATATTACCATCTTCTTATTGGTATTTATTGCAATGTTGCCTTTGAAACTATATGTTTTTCTATTCTTTATAGAGTTGCTACCACCATAGAATGCAAGAAAGTCAAAAATGTGCCACCTACTTCATAGTTTTTCTCCTTTCTCAAGCCAGGAATTTTCCACAGATATACATCAGATTTACCAGTTCCTAGATTTCTCCAAGACTATGGCCAGCCTATAGGAAAGGCCCATCTTTGCATCTTCGGCTTTGGCATTACAACTATGAATTGTGGTCTGTCACATTCAGTGGCCCCTAGCATTGACTCTTAACAGATATAAGCTAAATTACTACTCCTTTAACGAGTCCTTAGGACTAGACCAAGGTGGATTTAAGAGCTATGTTAGGCCAATGCATTCAGATATATCCAAATCACTCACATTTTATGGGAGACATACTCTCTATCTTCCACATACAGCAGAGATGCACCTGCCCCCTGTTACCCATCTCAGGGTGGATGACTAGAATTGGTATTTTGATTTCTTGCTTCAAAATGGTAAGGTCTGACATCACCTCTCATCAGAAATATCTAAAATTGATTTCTTAAAATGGGATGAAAATGACTTTATGGATTACACAATGAGAGGCTAGACACTGAATTAGACTCAGAACAAATAGATAAAATTTTCCTTTGCTTAATCTCAGGAGTCCTCTGGGCATAGGCCACTTGCATGCAGAACGTTGGCTGCATTCTTTTCTTTCTGCTCTTTTAAACCACAGGTCATCTTAAGTAGATGTACCCAGTTAGTCAATCCAGCAGCCTTTTTGCTGATCTGGGTCTCATTGTGACAAAATATGTGGGGTGTTGACTTTGGTCACCAAACACGAGCTATTCAAAACTGCTGACGTGCCAGACACAGGTTTCCTTATAGACATATGTCAAAGGCACACTGTGTGCTCTGGCTCCCAGGCAGGGGTTTTAGAGTTGTTGGCTTCCTAGCTTGCAATTTAAACCCTCGGACGAAAGTATTCTTCTGGGTAGTGTGGGTGCAGCGTTTGCAAGCTTTAAGTTGTTTAAGCTGAGTTGCCCCAAAAGGCAATTACTGGCAGCATTTCACTATCTTTCTGCTCTTTTGATGTGGTATTCATTTTGTTTGAGGCATTTGCCTCATTTAGGAGGTATGAAGATTCTGTTAGGATTACCACTCAACCCTTCCTAGGGTTGGAGAATGGGTAGTCTCTGTACAAACCACAGAGCCCACTACATAAATTGAAACACTTAAAAAAAACACACACACACAACTGTACATCTAGCATAATGAATCCAGCATCTAGGCAAAAAAAAAGCTGATATCTACAGATTACAGGACGTAACCCCTCTTGGGTTATCACACTTTGCCCCCTTCTCTCATGAGACATTGTAATAAATGTTTTGAAAAGCAGCAAAAACAAAAACAAAACAACATCCTGCCTCTAGACTGACATTTGAAAGGTATATCCACAACTCTTTTCCCTAATTGTAACTTTACAAAGATCTTGTGGCCTTAGAAAAATGTCTTCAAAGTGTGAACATATCCATCTTCACCTAGAAGAGTGAGCCAGGTGGGTTTCAGAGCTGCATGAGTGGAAGTAGCAACCAGGCCTGGAAAGTGAGCCCACATGACCCTAGCAACAGGTCAGCGTCTGCTAATTCTCTAGGTTTTAAATTATAACAGGGTAGGGCCTCAGTAAAAATCTGAAGTCCTGTGGGCACTGGAAAAAGGGAAGAGTTTAAGCTACATGCCAAGTAAGCTTCCAGGTGGAAGTGGGCCATACTGATGCACAAAAATAGAGTTGCTTTCAAAAATCAGTAAGGTCCATTCCTTGGATTTGAATAAGGACAATGTTTATTCTCTGTCAATGAACTTTTATTTCTGGAAAGTAAAATAAGGACAGATAGACTTTTGAAACAGGTTGTAACCAATGGCTCCATTTTCATTATCTATTTCAAAATTATCCACTTTGCTTCATTGGATTCATACTAGCTTAAAAATTCAAGTTATTAATGCAAATTTTTAAAATAGTGCGGTGATGAGAATCAATGTGAATATGTTAAATAATTGTGCACTTTTATATACTGGGCATGAATATTACTAATGTTTCAAAACCTAAGTTGGCTTTTCTTTGCAAAATGACTAAATCCTTCTCACATTCTCAGTACTAATGATGTCACTCAGAATAATCTCTTTAAAAAAATACTTGTGACTTTTTTAAAAGCCTTTGCCACAAAATATCTAGTTACTACTAATATGAATTCAGGAAGCATGGAGTTAAAGAAGTTGGCTTTTTTTTTCTTAAATCTGAACAATTGGAATCAGCAGTTTGCATTATTTTAAAAATGAATGCTTAGAATCAGCAATTTTCTCGGTTTTTTTTTTTTAAAGATCTTGAGGGGTTTTTTTATTTAAAGTGGAAACTACATTAAGTGCAAGGCAGTCAACAAAGAAGCAGCCATAAAACCTAAGTATTCCTAGAATTATAAAATATGTCCATTGTGCCAATTCCACTGCCAACAAT
Source organism: Pongo abelii (assembly GCF_028885655.2). NCBI lineage: Eukaryota > Metazoa > Chordata > Mammalia > Primates > Hominidae > Pongo > Pongo abelii. The sequence goes on along the minus strand of NC_071996.2, from coordinate 101,386,001 downwards.
GAAGTTTTAAGCATTAATATGCCTTCATTGCAGTTTTAATGCCTTAATATTGACTCTATAGCTCTTTTGGGTAATTTTGCTTTCTCTGGTACTTGAAAGGTGATGATGTCAGCGTTCTTTGCACTGATTCATATGCAGGTTGATGAAGCTGAGTTATTTATTGAGTTCCATTATATTTTCTATAAACATTAGTTCTCAATAAACAGAGACATTTAGCCGAGGGTTTATTTATTAAATAGGTACTGTACAGATGGTTTTGCCACACATGATGTGCTGCAGAGGATATTACTCAGGAATAATCAGCTGTGTTATAGCTTGGCTAAATTAATAAGATGATAATGATGAAATTGATGCTTTTGAGCTAGGCTTGGTAAATGGTTTTTGCATAAACAAACTGATAAATTTGAGAAGCAATTACTTGCTTGTCAAAGATAAAAACACAACAGGGCCCATTTATAGTTAGGTCCTATTTATTTTTAAAGATTGTACCAGATTTTATGTTTAATACGCTGCAATTAAAAAATAATACTTAAATGAAGAAGAATAAAAAAACTAACTTTCTGAGTTCTTCAAATCTGAAGAAACTGCATTGCTTGATTAGACATCAAGAAAACTTTTTTGCTGCATCTGGACGGAAAATATATCTGAAAAACAACAGTGTAATATTCTACATAAATCTTTTCATCATATAGGCATATTGCACAAACTGCTCATTTAAAACTCCTGCTACTCTGTTTTTCACCCCCTTCCCCAGAACACACAAACACACAGATGAAGGGAGATATACACACACACTTAATAAAGGGCTCTACACAAACTTGTTTATCTGGTTCCCAAATAGCAAAGGAATTATTTAACCTAGTTAGTGATGTTCTACAAAAATTACAGTATTCACCCATCTTCTTCAACTAAAGTTTCTTCAGTTTTTACCTGAAGTCTGAACATGAAAAATACATACCTATTGATGAAATTTACTGAGATATTTTCATTACATAATGCTGGCTTTTTGCACTGTAAAAGTCGACCTGACTTCTAAAATCAAGGAAATATTAGCTTCCCTTCTCAGCTTTAGCAGAATCTTTTAAAGCCCTTAGGGCCCACCTTTTAGACCTGGATATGCTCACGTAAGTTCCATTAATATCAATGTGAGCTACACAAAAAATGTATATTGTCTACATCTGTGTGGGGGGGGGGTGGGGGTTATGTTTTAAACTATACAAAAAGAACCTACAGGCTATCTCCCTATATACTGCAGCATCTCATCAAAAGCTACTAAATAGCAGTTTTCATTTTTCTCCTCTTCAAAGAGTCTATGATTACCAAAGGTAAGTTTTAGCACATTCTTACTACTTAGATATACTTACCGGTATCTACAATGAACTATTTGTCATATAGAAAGGGAATCACACACAAAAATTAAATATTTTAGTTTTAGATGTTAGGAACCAAAACTTTTGTAATCATAATACATTTATTTAAAAAAAAATCTAACAGAGGCAGAGACCACCACTATTCAAAACTATGACATGATTGTGAGATGAATAAGATTGTTGTTTCATTAAAATAGTTATCTTCTTTGCTTTTGTAAAAAAAAAAGACTTTGATTTCCTTTATTAAAAATGTGTTAGCTTAAAATAAATTAATGCTGTGACCATTCAGTGCAAGCCACAGTGTTAGAATGAGTATTTTGCATTTTATTGTTTGTGTGACATAAAATGAGCTATAGCAAAATGGTGTGTATGTGCATGGTAGAAATTCTATCCCTCTGGGAAGCTCAAAAACACCAAAATATTTATCTTCTCAGGAAATGCCAGTAAGTACTAAAATATAATGATCATAAATAAATAAGAATGGGCAGAATTGTTTTTAACAATATGTAACAGATTTTTATTACAAAAACTCATAATACACTGGTCTGATATCAGAATGCCTAATGATTTGTTATAAAACTTCAGTTGTGATTTTCTCCTCCTTGTTAATTGGAAGCAACTGCTCCCCAGGACTAATTGCAACTCTGTCAAAAAGAAAGGCGAGCCCAAATATGTCTTAAGGGAACGTAAAAACTCTGAAGGTGAGGGCCCATAAACTGAATTAAAGGATGAAATTTAAAACCATTCTGTAAGCTATGCTTTCTAGAGACTGTTGCAATGAGCACCAAGGAAATAAATCCAAAGAGTTTTCCAGTGATGATATCAAGAGGCATGAAAGCATAACATACTGACATGCCTTAGATAGTGAATCCACATTGATCAGCTCACAAATTGCTTACTGTTAATAGAAATTCTATGTTGGGTTTGAAATGTCATTGGCTTTACTGAAAATAATTTTTGGTAAGTGCTTAGCAGAAACTGACTGCTTGAAACTGGTCTGAATTACCTAAGAGCACTGATCTGCACGTGAATGCTGCCCTAAGCTGTAATCTTGGTAATAATCCTACCTAACATGTATCATTTAGTTCATACTTGAAAAATTCAAGATATTTTAAATTACCTAAGAAATTAAAGAATGAATAAGTGCAATGGTAGCTCTGTGTTTCTTGTTCTGCTATTAAAGATTGCAATATCTGAATTGATTTCTCTTGATTTCCAACGTGCATGATCCTATGTCACAAACCTGAGTATCTGGTTTTGCCCTTCCTTTTATAAATACTCTGCAATGGTGATTCCCAGTAATACACAGCACACTCTTGACAACTAATACAAGGGTCATTTGGTTCTAATACTTAAAGGATTTGTAAAAATTTGCTGCTTATTTGGCAGTCTAATGTTCAAAACAAACAAGTAATGTTGAACTTAGCAAACATATCTTGACATTAAAATTGTCACATTTGTAAAGTTGTTTCTAATCAATGTTCATGTGACACATTTTTTCTCAAAAAAATAGAGAAATATTCTAGTTAAAGTTCACATATAGATATAGAAAAAGGGAAACCATTTTCCTAGTCAAAAATCATAACAAATAATTTTATAATTTAAAAATTTTATTGTCTATGTGTTTTATCACATATTTTATCAATATATACTAATTTATATTCACCATTTGCTATATTTAATAGTCCTATATTAAATGTTGGTAGATCTATTCAATTAAATAATCAAAATGAGAATTAAAGCTCTCTTTTTGACACATTTTGACAGCTATTTTGGGTTTATGGTTTTAAAAATAGTACTGTTTCACATTTTAATAATAAATTATATTTCAAGAATAACAAAATACTCAGAAACATTTACCCAGTTCTAATAGACATGAGCAAAACAGTTCTAATATATTTATTTGCAGTGCCAAAATGTAGTCATAGTTTCTCGTGTTTAAGAAATTCTTCCCTTTGTGTTAAATAATTTTATTGGTTAAAATAATCAAAATCACATTCATTAAATTATTATTTCACATGCAATGAAAAACACTGGATATAGCAGTGGTGAAATTATAAACTCTAACAGAGAACACGGAATCCTCCTTATAGACACACATCGGAGCAGGCTCCTCAGCTAGAAAGCTGAATTATGCCGATTACAAAGCAATTGTATAAGATGGCTTGCATAGATTAGAACACTAAGCAACCATTCAAAATGAGAGTGGGAGAATGTCAAAGGCACCAAGTAGAATAGAATGATGAATTCCTGCCACTCTGTCTCTTAGACTCTGTCTCTTTCATATTTACTTTTCATTTCACTCTTAGATACGAGTATGTGTCTCCAAAGGCTAAAAATGCATTCATTCATTTATTCATTGTTTCTCTCATTCATTTACTGAGTACCTAATGAGTGCACTGCAGGAATGCTAAAATGAATCAAGCAAGGGTCCTATCTCAGAAAGCTCAGAACAGTGAGAGAGACAGCAGAATGTAAGAGACATGTATCCCAGTATCACCAAGTAAAGTACAGCACAGAAGAAAAATTCATTAACAGGTAGCAACTGAACCAACATGCTCAGCTCTTGTATGTGCACGAAAACTGAGGTATCATAAGTCCTGGGAGAAATCAGGAACATGAAGTCTGAGGTTGAATTGATGGAAGAACATGGTAGATACCCAAGCAGATGCTTTTCCATCCCAGAACACGTTCCCTGAGATAAGAAATGAGAAAGTGGGACCAAATGTCCAGTTCTAAAATGCAAGAGGATGTGGGAATGGAAAGGAAGATAAGAGAGAGATGATGGACAAATAACTGAAAAAAGTCCTTTCAATGTTGGAAATGTCTAGATCTTCTGAAAATACTGTTCTTTGAGCAGTAGGTAATTATTTTCTGGCTTATATCCCCAAAGACTTCTTTATCTTAGGTAACAACAGCTTCTCCTTTCCCCCCATTTATTCCTCTGCTTCTCTGCTGAGATTCCCAACAAAGATGCCAATTAGTGCCAATTGTCATGACGTTTTGAGATATAGACACCTGTCTTCTAATAACTGGACTGAGACCACCAACTCATTTCATACAGACCATCAAACAGACATCAACTAGTAATGGCCTACATTTACTATCAACCTGAGCTCAAGCCAAGACCTTCTCCCATGGAATTGCTCAGCATTCTTGATGGAAAACAACAAGTTCAATATGTGCTCAGTGTACTCCAATAAATGGACCAGTGCCTGTGGCAATAAGTGCCCCTAAATAATCATGTCTCTCTCTCATTCTCTATGTTACCACCATATTTGACCTTTGTAGAGTCAGCCTCTCTTAAGCAAGTATTTTTAAGACCCACTGAAGTGGAATGCAGATTAAGACTTACGCACAATTTTTTTAAATATGGAAACTACATTTACATATTCATGCCCCACCATAAGATGAGGAGGTAAAGAAGGCTGCTGTATGTTAAATTCCAAGAAGCAAAATAAACAGTATCAACATCAGGGATGCATGAATTCCATGTAAAGTATTTTATAACCATCTACATATTGTAGTTCTCTAAAATAATCTTTAAAGTAACTTTAGAGTACTTAAGTTCTAGATTCTCAGGTTCCCATATATACATTGAACATTAAAGGGGATATGTGTTTCTTTTTCAAATGTTAGTCTAAATGATCAAAAACACACAAAAAAAAGTTTTAGATCAAATGACAGTATTTGAAGAAATTAAGAGATGAAGTCCTAAAGAAGTGCAGGATACACAGAAATTATTTTTAGTTCCAGTGGTAAGATATAGGATTGAAGAAATAAGTTAGAGTTAGTCACTAGAAGGCTAAAGAATTTGTTGGGATGGGAATGCTTCAAGGATATTAATGTAACAGAATAAAATGTACCTTATATAGAAAGACCAGAGGCAGGAAGGGCAGGTGGAAGATAACAATAGTTGTCCCAGAAAAATCTGAAGTGGGGAGGGGCGTTTCTTAGAGAGAGTGTTGGTTGAAATGAATAATTAGGGGAGAGGCTGTAGACTTATAAGGAAATAAAGTTGACCCTAAGAGGTATCTGGGTATATAGAAGACAGTGAGCTAGCAACAACAATCAATCAATCAATCAATCAATAGAGGGAGAAAAAACAGAGGAGGTCAGAGGTAGATGCAGATGCAGATGTGGTTGTAGTTGGGCGGGACATAATCATTTCAAAGTGCTAGTGAGCAGCTATCTCACTAGCACTCACTATTTCTATCTACTTTGGGAGTCACCTGAGAACATATAATAAAACACAGAAGGTAGATGAAAATGTAAAAGACTGCAGAGCTAGAAGACAAAAAGACATACAACCTAGTCCCTCGGAAGTACCTTGTCTAACCCTAGAGAGAATAGTGAACCTTCATAACAAAACCAAAGAAAAAAAAGACAGTTAGTAAGAGTTAAATGCAAAATGTTAGCAATGCAAAGCATTTAAATGTATAAGCATTTAGTCTTTATAATATAATATCTCTGACTAATTCTAATAAGTTAGAAATTTTGGAATTCTGAGTCATGAAAGCTGAAGTTTGTCACTGTAGAGGAGTAACTCTCAAATGAGGATGATTTTTTTCCCTCCAGAGGACATTTGTCAATATCTAGGAATATTTTTGGTTGTCACAACTAAGAGGTACAATTGGTATCTAGTGAGTAGAGACCAGGGATGCTGCTAAACATCCTACAATGCACAGGATACACCCACCACAAAAAGTTACATGGTCCGAAACGTCAATAGCGCCAAGATACTCTGCTATAAGTCACTTCGGTTCTTTGCTTAATATTATCTAAGATACGTGACCAGTAAAGTCCACCAATGAGATGAGCTAATATATTACCTGACTTCTATTTGAGTGCTTAAGATAGTTATTCAAGGTACAAGGAAGACACTAAAATGTTCTAAGGTAATTTCTACCATAATCAAAAGTAACATTCATGGCAATTTGTATTATAAGTATGTAGTTAAGCATTTAGAATTTCAGGTATTTAAAATGTTCAACACTTTCCAGCGTAATTGTGTTTTCTACATTTCTATTTTCCAAAATTCCATCAATTAGTTCATTCCTCACAGTTCCAATCCTTTAAAACGTTAAGATAAGTTAGTAGATACAGAAATGTACCTTGGCGGACTTTATTGCTAACTTTCCTCTTTGATCCCATATAACCTCTCCAGCACTTAAATTCCACTACACTCTGATGCATGTTGTTTTGTTATTTATGCCCATAGATCTCTATGATACTTATTTTGCTTTTATGCAGATTTTATTTTGGCAATGCTGCTATTGTTGTGTAAAAGTGACTTCACCTAAACCCTCTCACAAAGAAGCCAGCCACAGAACCACTTAACATCTGTGATTTACAGTTTACAAGGCACTTCCACGACATCATCTCACTCTTCAGGACAGTATGTGATACCATGTGTTACCTCATAGCACATGCTACGAATTATCACCATGTTGGGAAACTTTGGCTTAGAGATACTCTTGAAGATTGGGCCCAGACCTTGAGCCCAAGTTGTGTGATTCTGGGTCCATTTAACCACATCCCTTACTTGATTGTGATAAACGCACCGAGTGCCCCTTCCTCCAAGCTCCAGGCTGCACGTTCACAAGGTCTGTCACTGTATCACCATCTTTTGTAACATTGCTTGTGCAGATGAAATAAAATGTCCAATTTCTGAGGCTGCTGTTAAAGCTCAAAAAACAGGCTGCTTCAATGGATAAGATTTTGATTACCTCACTTTTTCTGGGCAGAGACTTAAGCTAATCATTCAAATGGGGCTAAAATACTCTGTTTTAGCCAATCCATCAATTCTCAGTAGGAAATGTTAGGTTGCTGGCTTAAAATATTAAATATGACAAGATTCCATTAACATGGATTTCTTTGTTGGATATTCACAGAAGAATTTCTGTGTGAGAAAGAATTCTGCTGACATATGTCGATATTCGCTTCCACTGCTAATGAGGGGTCCCCTTGGTCTCCAAGTTTCTTAGTCTCTGTCTCTCTCCAGCACCACCAAACTCCTCTTAACATCTTGGAAAATGGGTACTGAGGTAGTGGAGTCAGTTATCAACTGACAGCTCTGAGATATGACTAGAGATGATCAAACATTATTTGGGATCTTCTCTGAAACATACATGGAAAAGTGGAAAGTGTTCTTTGTAGCTGATAAGAACTCATGAAGTGATGTAGAATAAAACCAGAGAAGGCACCTTAGAGTTCAATTGTCCAACAAGCTCATTTTCAGCAGAGAAAACTGAGCCTCAGAGAAAAGAAACTTTAATATAAATCATGGTCATTGCAAATACATTAAAAATGATGAAAATCTCTCCTGTCCATTTACCTTCTGCAGATTATCTTTCATTCCAATGCAGCAAGTGCCATTTTCTCTGGATTTTTTTCCTTCTGTTGTTGACTCGTCTTTCTCAGTGCTGTAAACTTCTTGTTGACTCATCGCTGAAATGAATTATTTGTGTTTATTTAACATTCAGTCTGCACTTTTTCCTCATGTTAAATATGTGGACTCTGGGACTACCTGGATTTGAATCCTACTTTTATCAGATGTTGGATAAGAGACTTAATCTCTCTGGCCTGCATTTCCTCAACTTTAACATAGTCATAAAGTTGTAGCTACATAATAGATGTTAGGAGAGAATAAAATTAGATTATAGATGTAAGAGTGTGTGTGCGTGTTTTGTGTAAGTTTTGTGTGTGTGTGTGTCCATGTGTACCAGGCGCATCAAGGCACACATGCTTAGCACCATGCCAGGCACATAGTAAATACTCAATAAATGCCAGCTGTTATTTCCAAGAATAATAGATGTAATTATCAAAATTCTGGTTCTGTAATTGAATTCAATAAATAAATAAATGTCACCAACCAAGTCACCTAATTGATCACTATGTTTTTCCTGGGAGTTGGAGCTACAAACATGCCTTATGAAATAGTAGCCATTCATTGACTAGCACTGTGTGCCCATCCCTGTGGCAAGAATTATTGTTGTTTTGTCCCGTTTGAACCTTACAACAATCGAACCCTGTTTTTCTGTTTGCAGATTAATAAAGTTAACCAAGTCTGAGAGGTGAAATGACTTGCCAAAGGTCACTTAGAGATATTGGAGACAAGATTAGAAACAAGAGGTGTCTCATTTCAAAGCCATTTCCATCTAAACCACTTTGATTTTTCCTCCTCTTGAATATGCCCTGCTCTGGAAAGTGTATAATCACGTTCCTGAACTGTGCATACAGAAAACAAGGGATGTGCAACATAACAGCAAAAGTTGAAGGTCCTCATCCCTCTAACTCTTCTGCCTCTTTTCTTTGACATCTACCACTTATTTGTCTCAAAGTTTCATTCCATAAAGTTTGGATTCTAATTTTAAACTTTAATGACACACCTCTTCCTGCCTAATCATATAACCATTATTATATCTTAATTTACGTGTCATCTTATTAAAAATGATTCAAAAAAAAAGCATTTAAAGCCCATCATAGGTAAACTCAAAAAATTGTTTATAGTACACCAACCTTATGCTATCCATACAAAATAAAATTAAAGCATTTTATTAATGGGTTATTGCTTCCAAAAAATCCCATACCAAGTGTACCACCTTTGAGAATCTACAAAGACATAAAATCACATATTGTAGGCATCCCATTCTGTGGAAGATATCAATTCAAAATAGTAAGGCCTAGATTTTTTTTTCTGGCAATGGAAGTTTAATAGATGTTGAATGATAGAAAAAACAATGCACTAAAAAGTAATTTTTATTACTTTTCCTTTGGTGAGGAATACTATTTAAACAGACGTGTGTGTGTTTGTGTGTATGTGTGTGCATGTATAGCATGTGTTTTCTTTTCCTAAAGCCTCGAAATAAAATTGGAGAGTGTATAATCCAGGAAACTCTAATGTCAGTCTTTATTTTACAGGCACCAAAATGTATATCAGAAGAAATCGTCATTCATCATGACACTTTACATATATTGCATTGTTTTAATAGAAAAAATCTGAAATTTCATTATGTTAATGTTGAGCAATGAAAATAAAACATCATTAAAAAAAGCACTTTTTGGTGATTGGCTATAGCAATTTTCTGTCAGCTTCGAGCACGATAAAAGCATACTGAATAGAGATAGAACAAACACCAGGAATCCAGCAGCATCAAAAATGTTTTACTAGATCCCTGGAAATCTAGTGTTCATAAGTGCCAACCAAATAAAATGCAACTTCTCCAACAAAACTATGTGATAATTGTTCCAGAGAAGGATTAATAGAATAATTCTTCCTATACACCAATGCTGAAAGAAATTTATCCAAATAACATTTCTCATTCAAAGTGATGGACAAAGTGACACATTTAAAATTTAATAGCTGATGCAGGTCAAATTCAAAATAGAGGAATACTACAGAGAAAATGAAACCCAGAAGCTCATTGATTACTTTGATTTTTTTCCTTTTGTAGACAACACAAATATAGAATTGATATATGGTATTAACAGTAGAACCATCTACCATATGATCATTGTGCAGGGAAAAAAAAAGCCAAAAATACAATACTGTTATAAATAAGCTTGAGTATTTTCTGTTTACAGACACTTATTTATAGAGAAATTAACTAAAAATGTAGATTGGTATAAGAGGGAAGTGCAGATTTGACTTAATATAAAATATCTTACTCTTAAAAAGTAAACTATTTCTTATGTATCAAAATGTCCACTTTTAGAAGATTTTATTATATTCATATTTTTTCTCTTCACTTTTTGCTTAAAACTCCCTTATTACAGCAATTCTCTTTGTCATGAAACAAATTTTTTATGTAATGTGGTGTACTAACCAATATATAATACTTATTATACAACAAACCTATAATAAATGATCAATATTTATTAAATTGAGTTAATATTTAATACTGTCACATAAAAATCTTTCAAAATAAACCACTCTATTTGAAAGTAGATTAAACAGCATTCCCCTGCAATGTACTAAATACAAAATATCCATCCATTCATTTACAAACCACTTGAAAGAAAGGAAAGACATGACGGCTAGATTATCAGGTCAACAGTTTGCCTTCATTTTTTGCAGCAGATTATTCAGGTATAATACAATTTACAGAACATTTTCTAGGAGATGATTAAAGACGTTTTAATCTGCCTTTTCTGAGACAAGTGAATAAATTATTGTTTAATATATCCTACCCTTGCATGAAAAAATCTTGAAATACTAGTCAGTTTTACTAAATTTTTCTATTTTGTGTCCGACAGTTTAAGTATTGTCCAAACCCTAACTTTGTGAAACTGATTTTCCTTCCCTATCCCAATTCCTTTATATGCCAGAACAGTAACTGTCCAATAAAAGCAAAAGCTGAAATAATTGCCCAAAATAGATTTATAACACCCCTTCCTGCAAATCTGGATTTTGTTTTGTTTTGCTTTGTTTTATTTTTTTGTTAATGGCTGATACAAATTTTTCTGAAGACTTAAATGAATAAGCCTCTTTTAGTGAGGGTTTATAGGCAATTGGGGTTTGTCTTATGTTCTGTATGTTTTACAATACACTGAATTACAAGATATCAGTATTTCCCCAATCTTCTGAGAGTATCTATGTTATTACAAACTTCACAGCCTGAATATTCCTGCTTGGTTCTCTTATATTCATTTTACAGGAATGAGTACTTTCCAGTCTGCAAGAGGATAAGCATTATCTAACCTATGACATGTGAACCCTTGAAAAGAGTTCATATGATCTGAGGGAAAAAAATTAACAAGTGTCCACTTTGCAAGAGTCCTAGAGTTTATTTTGGTTTCCAGGACCCCTGGATCTTTTCAGTCCTGGTGTTCATACTTCTCTGAAAACAGAGACAGTTTATGGCCAAACCACTGGCACTGCCAAACCCTTGGCCGAACTATCTGATGGGGTTCATGAAGATCCCTCTTTGTTCTGTTGTCTGTGCAGACAACACTCACTCGACTGTGTAGAAAAAAAGTGCTAGACTGAAGCTGTGTGCACATAAGTAAAATATTGTTGAATAGTGCCTAAGGAAATAGAAGAACATTATTTTAAATTATCTTGATCATAAAATCCAAGTGAAGATTTGGCAATATAGCAACAAAAAACTCAAAACCAGTGATTCCTTTTAAATAAAAACAAAAATGAGAAACAGTAACTATTAGAAATCCCACCTGGTGCTTTTCCTGTGTTAATGATGCTTCTTAAATTGCATGTGGGTAAACGGTAATTTTGTCTCACACCATTAAAAACTAATGGAACCCTTGATGATAAGAAATGCCATAGCTAGCTTGTTGGAAAACGTTTAATTAATAAAGTAATAAAATTATTGTAAACTAGTGCGGTTTCAGGGAGAATTCAATAGGATATAAAACAGATAAAACATCCTAGTGAGTTTGTATAGAAAATAAACATTACTATATAAAATACCATATAAAGTAAAAGGGGTTTATGTAACATAGAATTAAAATTAGCCATTATACTAATAAAAATAGATTATTCTTTCAGGGAAAACATGCTAGAGAACACAGCCTATAAAAAGCTATTTTCTGTCATTAAAGAAAAGTCAGAAACAGAAAAACAGAAAAACAAACAAAAAAAGGAATGTTAACTGTATTTTTTCATAAGTTGGAATTCAAAATTTAAGCATAAATATGTATAATAATCTTAAGATAACAAAACAATGGGTTAAAATAAAAACAATGTTATTCTTTCACCTGCCTTTTCTAAAAATAAGTTAATTCTTTAGATAAACTTCTATACTTTTTCCAGTGCACTTTACATTTTTGTCAAATATTGAAATGTGTTCAAGAAGCCCAAAGGAAGACAATTTTGTCATCATTTGGGAATAAATCACTAAATAATAAATATTCTAATGACCAACCCAGTTTTTCCATGACTCCATAGCATAGTGTTGATTATTTTCCAATTCTCTAAATCTCCTTAGGAGTTATATTATTCTAAGACTAAGTTTATAAAAGAAACAAATTTAATGTCCTCACAAACAGGAAGATTGGGAATCTTCAACCAATACCTCAATAAAAAAGGGATTTGAAACCTTCTATTACCAGTTCCACAGTGATAAGTAAAGTTGCCTTTGTAATGGTGGTGTTGCCTATTACTTCTACAGTAACTGTAGAAGTAATACTGATTTTTAGAGCTTTATTAATTCAAATTTTCATGTATTCTTTTATATATAAGCTTAGATGTATGCATTCATTCATTAATTCCAAAAATATTATTGAGCAACTTCTGTGTTCCGAGTGCTGCTATGGGGGGACACAGCAGTGAACAAGACAGAGGTCACTCGCCCCATCCAATTTATATTCCAGTTCTGATTTCTATTTTGTTCAGAAATTGAGCAAGTTTCTCCTTCTCTAGAGACCATTCTATAATCTGTTCCAATTGCATATGTTTTTGTCAGTAAATCCCTAATTACTTTTTATTTTTCACTTGACCTTTTATCCCTAGTTTTTTGTTTTTAATTAAAAATTACTCTGCTTATAATCTTGGGAGAGGAGGTCTTAGCAAATCTCCAAATCATAAATGATAAGAAAAAGTTTGACTTCACTATACAAAGAGATTTTAATAATCAGTAAACAAATAATAAATAACATAATTTAAAAATTAGCAAAGAACTTTAACAAGTAATTTATAAAAGAGAAAATTTAAAAGGATAATAAACATAAGATACACAGTATTACGTTAAAAATAAAAGAATTTCAGATTAACATAGTCACAAGAATTTATTTTCCTCTCTGACAGAGAAAAAAAAATCAAAAGTTTATTATACCAAGGTAGATAACAGTATGTGAAAAGATTTACTCTGAAATTTAGCTGATAGCACAACTTCTAGGTGTTAATTTGAAAATATCTATTAAAATTTAAAATATGTGCCACATTAACTAAATGATTCTGTTTCAGAAATGTATCAAAGGGAAAAAATGGAAAAATATACAAAGATATATGTAAAAGGATATTCATAGCAACATTATTTGTCAGCTGAAAATTTAGGAGAAAAATAATAAGGGACTGGCTAAATAAATTATACATACATAAAACAAAAACACAATTGAAGAATAGCTCTCTATATATTTGATTAGAAGGATATCCATGACACACCATGACACACTATTAAGGAAGGCAGATTATGAAAAACTATGTATAATTTGGTACCATTAAAAATATGTATGTTTGTATATCTGGAAGGTACACCCTAAACTTTAATTACTGTTTCTAGCAATGAGATTATGGTAGATTGTAAGGCACTTTTCATTTTCCATTTTATATATCTCTAATTTAATTCTCTGTTGCTTGTATGAGCATTTATTAAGTTTGCAAACAAAAAGTATAAATACTTTTATCTTTAAGAAATTAAAAAGTCATTCTATTCTCAAAGATGCAGAAACAAAATATAATTGTCTGGTTCAGTTTTCAGGATGCCAAGGTCAATTACTTAGAATTTAGAAAGTGAGGTGTTTTTTTTTTGTTTTTTTTTTAACTTTTTTATGAGTTTGAAATATTCACATTGTCATAACTTATGAGAAACTTCAAATTTGTAGGATCAAATATTATACCTGGATAAAGAAAGAAAGTGCCCAATATATATGTCAATATACCTTTACATACATTTCCAAAACATGGGGCAGAGCATGCCTGATCATTCAAAGCATTGCTTCTTCACAGAACAGCAAGAAAGTTCACTTCATAATTACATCAGCATTTGCATATGGTTAATCATCAGCCATAAATACAGATGGAGGCTTAGGATTTTTTTTAATCTAGGTACCCAGCAATGCTAAAGATATCATTAGATAGGCCGGGCGTGGTGGCTCATACCTGTAATCCCTGCATTTTGGGAGGCCAAGGAGGGTGGATCACCTGAGGTCAGGAGTTCGAGACCACCCTGGCCAACATGATGAAACCCCACCTCTACTAAAAATACAAAAAATTAGCTGGGTGTGGTGGCGTGCGCCTGTAATCCCAGCTACTCAGGAGGCTGAGGCAAGAGAATCTCTTGAACCCGGGAGGTGGAGGTTGCAGTGAGCCGAGATCGCGCCACTGCACTGAGGCCTGGGCAACAAGAGCAAAACTCCATCTCAAAAAAATATATATATATGTGTGTGTGTGTGTGTGTGTGTGTGTGTGTGTGTGTGTATACTTCTATGTATACAAAACAGCTGTTCAGATTACCATAGAGTACATCCCAACACATTCATTCTAGGAATTCACAAGAGGTATTACTGAGAAGCCATCATAATTCACAAGGCTTCCCTCTCTCCTCCAAATTTGTCATCAAGCTCAGGTGATTCTATTTTAATGTCTGTCTCATCTTTCCTCCTATTCACCCATCATCATAATGTTAGCTCCAGCTCAAGCAATTTCTCACCTGGCTTTCTGGTCTTATGACCCCATCCTTATTTCCTTCCAATCCTTCCTCCTGATTGGGGTTTCTAAAAGACTGATTGAATTATGTGGCTCTCTTGCTCAAAGCCCTTTTGTGAATTCCCAAGCTTTTCTAAAATCCAACTTCCTGCTTCCTTTCTTTCTCTTACAAGACTAAGACCTCCTTGAAGGCAGAAATACACTTGGTGTAGTTCTTGGCACATAGTAAACTCTCAGGAAATTTTCATGGGCTGACTGAATGAATGAGTGAGTGATTAAAGAATGTATCACCCTGCGCCACGGAAACCTACACATCACCAAGTATTTTCATTAATAATTATATGACTGAAAAACCATCACTGATTTCCACTACTTAGTTTATAAACTAACCTTTCGTGCTCTGGTTGACCAAAGTCATTTCTAAAAAGTGAAATGAGAAGCAAATATATTCCTAGTGAGATTTTCAGGTTGAGCTTAGCACCAAAAGACCATCAGTACCCATGTTAAACACCAATTACATAAAATGGTTTTGTCATCTAACCTGATGTAGGGCTCTAAGTCCACATGCTGTTTAAGATAATGGTGTTTCTAGTGACAGTCAAACAAAAATATGTCCTCAAAATAGGTTACGAAACTGGAGGGAATTTCTTTCCATTGCAAAATGTCTGGATCTGTGTATGATTTAATAGTAACAGCAGCTTTATGGTGTGATGAAGTTAGTCAACACATGATATAGCTGTGGATTTGAAGGAAATAAAAGCAGCAGGCAGACGGACAGATAAGCCTTGCCAAAACAGTAAGAATAAAGGAAATTCTTAACAGCAAAGATCAACCAAGAGGCAAAAGAAGATAGATAAAAAGTGATTCAGAGGCCAGCTGCAGGATGGTAATGAGAGCTCTGAACGAGGAGTAGAGGCCATGTTTGTGTCCTGGCTTTGACCTGTAAAGCGGACATGTCCCCCTTGAAACCTCTAAATTGCTAGCTTTCAGTGTGTGTGTGTGTGTGTGTGTGTGTTTGTGTGTATGTGTGAAAAAGAGAGAGAGAGAAAACAAGGTAAGATAACTCTTTTACAGCCACTTAAACATTCACTTAAACATTATATGGTACAATATAACTTAAACATTATATGGTACTATATAGAGAAAATGTCATTAAACTATAATATAATTATTCAAAGAAGCATGGTTGGAAGAGGCTTCTGGTCACCTTCAGATTTTCTAATTTATACCTTCATCTACAAGTATTCTAAAGTCTGTTTCATCTCAAAAAATTTTGAATGCAGTCTTTCATTGACATCTAGCTATTTTTAAACTGCCTTGTGTCTCATTTACCTAAGAGCCAAGTTTCTCAAATGAATAACTTAAAATTTTCTATTGTCTCTTAAGACATTGAGGCTTCTGATCCCAATTCCCTGGCAGCCTTGGCTAATGGATGTTTTTAGTCACCATCTTTGTTCATTTCTCTGTGGCTTTTGATACTTACTCACCATCTCTTTCTTGACGCTCTCTCCTTTGACTTCCATTTACTACTGGTCTTCCTGCAATACCTTTGACTGTTCCTTCTCAGTCTCCTTCACTAGTTCTTTTCTGTGTGTCTCTTAAAATTATACCCCTGCCCCCACTCCAACCAGACACACATACACACACACACACATACACACAGAAAAAGAGATTTCTTGTTTCACTTTCCCTGCTATTCTTGGGCAGATTATCTGAAGTGCTTGAACATACCAAGAGGAGATTTATACAAAATCTGGGTAAGGATTAACAATAAGGAGATAAATATAAACACTTAACTCTCTAAGAAGTTTGCAGTTAAAGAAACTTTCTAAGAAGGTTATTGAGAAGGTGAAGGTACAAAGGTGTCAAATTCCTATCTTCTGTATAAAGAAATCAGTAGACAATATATAAAACTGAAAAATGAGCAGTCTGTAGTATAAGCAAGTTCTTTCAAATGCAGAGGTAAACATCAGGAAAACAAAAAGTCAATCAGAAGCACTGAAAGCATTTCCCTGAGGAGGGCGAATTGTGGAAGAGTCCAAGGTCTGCTAGGCAAGGGACTGCTCTTTTTCACAAGACCTCTTATAATACCATTTGGCTTTTTAAACTTCATACACATTCATATAAAAGCTGACAAGGATACTATTCCTAAGCCATCAGTTTCTTCAAATATAAAATTAGTATTTTCATGTAAAATTTGCCTAAATGAAAAAAGATAACTGGCCCCATTCCAAAGCAGACCTTCAAGAATGGAGCAATAAAACAGAAAAAAAAAATGCTAGCATGGCAGTTGAAGGAGGAGATGAAGTGAGAACTACCGTATGGAATGATAAAGAATTAACTGCATACCCCTTTTCTATTAAGCACAAAACTATATTACAATAATCGGCTCCTAAGTCTTCATAATATCTGTTATAAGCAACTCCTGTGTTTGCCAATAGGAGTTTCCTAGGTAAAATTTTATCTGCCAGTTCTTTTTTTTTTTGGTATTAAATCTATCCTAAATGTATTTGATTCTTAATTTAGATGTTAGACTAAATAACATGGACTTATCTTTTAGGTCATTTATGTTGGCAGATAACACATTCATTATTTATCTCTTTACACGCATTAAGCATAAAAAATCCAAACAGAAAATTGTTGATAATAAATCAAGGGGTTCATATTTATATAACACATCTTTTGCATAAAAATGCAATAGTATGAAAGGAGTAAACGCTGAACTTTCCACAGACTCCTATATATTCCGTATTGTACAAATCTACCATGAAGCCCTAGTGTGGCATCTTGTAGAAGCCTTTGGGGCTTTACAAGTGTTACTGGATTCCAGTACCAATAATTGGTCTAATGTATCTTCTTTGCAGGCATTCCTGATTAAAAAAACATAGAAAGACAATCCAGAGAATGGAAGGAGTAAGGAAGGAGCATTCTTTAGCAATCTCAAACTAAAAAGGTAGTCATAATCCATAAACTATTGATCCAATAGACAGAAATTTCCCTTTGTTTTAAATCAATTAACATTTATACATGAGCCATTAAAAAGCTACCATGCTTATAAGCCATTACAGTGTGTACCTATTGTATTGATTAGCATGGAGTCAGTTATTAATTAATGACATCATAACTCTCCAACCTCTTAAAGGCTTTAGTGTCTTAAAGAGACACACCACCCAGCAGAGTTAACTACTGTATATCTGACACTCTTTATATCCTTGAGCAGAACACTATGTTTTCATAGATCTTCTGTGTATCCTTCTAATGCATGTCGGCCCGTACTGCATGCTGTGTCCTCCGAAATAATCCATTGCATTTTATAAGTAAGCCATAAAAATCTCCAGAGACACAATGGTTTTAATATTATTTGTATGAGTGACAGAAGCATATTAACTTCTCAATGCATACCCAAGATGAAAAATGTGGTAATTTACAAGGTAGGTACAATGACTGCCTTCTAAAGCTAAATGCCTCTTTCATCCCTTTCATCCTAAATACCCCCTTACACTATTCCTAAAGTGTCCTAACAAAGCAGGGCCTAAAACTACACAAAAACACAAACTCTATAAAGTCTGTAATATCAAATATGCTTTCTTTAATGCAATATAAACCAGAATAATACTTTTTAATACCTTTTCTTATTATCTTCAAGATGGTTGTCTCTTTAGAAAAGAAAAAAAGTCTTCAAATATTTGAAAATGAAATTTTTAGTTCAAGCTTCTGCATGGATGTAAGAGAACTAGAATAAAATCCTAAATCATACTGTGAAGCAGTCACTTACACTTAAAATACTGCAGTCTTTTGGATTACACACTGTCACCACTGAAAAAGTCTTATTAAGTACACAATAAAGTAAAATTTACCCTAGGGAATCTAAAATCTATTAAAGAATGTTAACATCATCTCTCTATCTAAATCAAATTAACCTCTGAAGAAGAAACATATACCACAAAATAACTAATTATTATTCTGCCTATCCACTATTAATCATGGATAAACTAGTTATTTGGTTTTCTCTCTAAATACAGAAATTTAACTGACATTTCTTCTTTATTCAACTGTACTTTGTGATTTCAAAAAATATTCTCAATAGATTTACATTAAACAGGCACAAGAATGAGATCAAATCACCTGAAGTTTTTTTATTTTTCTACTGTGTTCTCTGAGGTCTTAGCAAATTACTAATTATCCTCATTCAGAATAATTGGGAAAAAAAAAGGTGGAACAAGTTTGCATTAATTAAACCTGTTGAGGTTGAAATAATGTATGAACAAATTAAGTGTGCAGAATTATCTCCTCGAGTAACATCCTCTAACATAACTCAGCCTAGAAGATGAAAGTAAAAAGCACCAAGTAAGATGATGATGGTTATTAATATTACTTTGCCTCAAAAGAGCTCTCTCTACTATTAGCCTCAAAAGAGCTCTAACCTCTCATTAAATTAGAGATCAACCTGAAATAATCTGAAATGATGGTTACAGCATGAGAGGGTAGAGTAAGAAGTAGGTTAAATAAGGCCCCTGTGTCCAGTATCTGGGCCTCAAATAGAAGTCAAGTGTATCTGCTTTTATGAAAGACTTTGGTTCACAAAACAGTTTTTTGGGGTGTTTTTTTTAAAACCACAACAAAGTTATGCTTATTTCTTCCATGAAGGAAGACATCTTTTTTTTAATAAAATTGGCAGTGAGGTTATGTGTAAGGCAAATTGTGACTGAGCCAATAATCTGTCATTCTTACCATCCAGAATGTTCACATGAAGACATAAACAGAAAAAGAAGCCACTTCATATCTAAAGAAAAAAGAAGAACACTCTTCCACAGGATCTCAAAAACTCAGATTCACACTAATCGTGCTCAGAGGTGAGCAGCAGAAAAGGTATGAAGGGAGAGAGAGAAAAAGATACTAATGCAGGAACAGACACCACAAATTATTTCGCAGTAGGGACATTCCTGTAAAGTCTACACAAGTGCGTTTGGTAGGCCCAGTAACACTGCTCTGGTTTTAGTCGGGACAGGAAATCATCATCACATGCTATGTGGTCCTGATGCAGGTACAAACAGTCTTTTCTTCAGAAATAATAGCTCAACTTCTAATGTCCCTCTTGTCATGCAGTGGTGTCTGCAGGACCATGTCACAGACACAAGAGCCATTTCTGCACTCCATTCGAAGTCACAACCGTGAGATTAGTAATGGATTCATTACATGAGAATGAATTCATGTTAATTCTTTCTTTGTTTTCCTCCTTTAGTACCCTGAATTCCATGATTTTAAAAGATTGTCTCTTCATTCAAGGAAAAATCCACAGGTAGTTGAAAGGTATCATCTGGTGTTTGTGTACATCTAACTGTCTCAGATAATTATAGAAAGGTTGAGTAACTCTAAAATACATTTGTGGGGCCGGGCATGGTGGCTCACGCCTGTAATCCCAGCACTTTGGGAGGCTGAGGTGGGTGGATCACTAGGTCAAGAGTTTGAGACCAGCCTGGCTAACGTGGTGAAATCCTGTCTCTACTAAAAATACAAAAAATAGCCAGGGGTGGTGGCGCGTTCCTGTAATCCCAGCTACTCAGGAGGCTGAGGCAGAAGAATCGCTTGAAACTGGAAGGCGGAGGTTGCAGTGAGCTGAGATCATGCCACTGAACTCCAGTTTGGGCGAAAGAGTGAAATTCTATCTCAAAAAAATATATTTATATGTGTGTGTGTGTGTGTGTGTGTGTGTGTGTGTGTATATATGTATATATATGTGTATGTATACACACACATACATATACATATACATGTATACATATGTATTTGCTGACCAGGAAAAAAGGAATATATATATATATGTGTGTGTGTGTGTATATATATAGTGTGTCTGTATATATGAATATATATATATACACAATAATTATGCATGGCATAATAATGAGGATAGGTTCTGAGAAATGTGTCATTAGGCAATTTTGTCATTGTGTGAAGATCATAGAGTGTACTTACACAAACCTAGACAATACAGCCTACTACACACCTAGACTATATGGTCTAGCCTATTGCTTCTGGGCTACAAGCCTATATAGCACACTCCTATACTGAACACTGCAGGCAATTGTAATACAATGGCAAGTATTTGTGTATCTAAACATATCTAAAGACAGAAAAGGTAACACATAGCACTATAATGTTATGACAGATATGACATCACCAAGTAGTGAGGGTTTTTCAGCTCTATTGTAATCTTACGTGACCACCTTCTTAAATACAATCCATCAATGACCGGTCCATCATTATGTAGTGCGTGACTGTATAACAAATATGGTAGTTAATTAGTTATTTGGAGCAGATCATTTTACTGGCACTTATCTCAGATGTCAGCTTCTATGAATCCAGAAACCTATCTGCTAAAGACCTTACTTTACCTGAAAAAACAGATTGGCACTTACTTAGAAACAATTATATGGAGTCCCTTGCTATTCTGAGGTCAGGAATGAGCAGTGAGCTCAAAAGAATAAAGTTTTTTAAGCATCTCTTGTGTGCCAAATAATATAGTAGGTGATTTAAGCATTGGTCCCTCACAACAGGATCCTTATTTTAGAGGATCCTGAGACCCAGGGCAAAAATACAGCTCATAAGTACTAAAGGCTGGATTTGAACCCAGATCTTGCTGACTTCAAAACCCACTTCCTCTCCAGTCTGCTTTACTTGCATTAAACTGGAGATGCTACTGTGATAGTTATCACAAAATTTCCTATAATTAGTACCCTGCACCCAGTGAAGAAACAGCAAGGCAAGTGTTTTTATTTTTATTGTTGCTGCTGTTAATACTGCTTTAAAGCATGGGTCAAAATTCAGACAGATTATTGTGAGCCATGGCCTGCTTTGTATCATCTAACATGGGACTCTCTGACATACGGTAGGTGTCTACTATTTACCAAGCTTTTCTTCTCAGTGGTGAAGAACTTTAGTTTTCCATTAAGGCTTTGGTAGAGTTCTTCAAAAATCAGTCAAGACAAAATTGAAAGTGATTGTTTAAGCCTCTTCAAAAACTTCAAACCTGAAATTTAAAAACAACAAAAATGGCAAAATTAAAATTGATAGCAGCATGAATTTTCATGTACACAAACACACCATATAGCCATGTGTGCTTTAAGGGAAATGTTCCCTGTCTTATTGAAAGAGAGGCAACTTGTTATGATTTGTGCACACTTTCATGAAATACCAAAGAGGGAAAAAACCCTCCTGTCACTTGTCAGCTAGTTCAGTCAGTGCTGCTGTAGAGGTACCATAACATATGCACGTCCCCCTTCTGAAAATGTATCAAAAGGGGCTTTGGTAAACTCCTGTACAAGCATATCATATGTGCTAAAGCCAAAATGACTTAAATTCTATTCCCTGATGGATCTGCACATCAGATGTATAACTGATTAGTGACAACTGACACAGAAACAGAGAAAATGTTCACTGTTAGGATGAACACACGATTCACAAGAAATGCTATCAGGATGGCATACTATACTTTCTGTATGCACGTAGAGTATGCTCCTCTCCTAGGAAAAAATTCTAGCCAAAGAACTTTGCCTTTTAAGTACTAACCCCTCAAACTGACTTGGAAATATGTCTTAAAAATGCTTATCAATTTAATATGTTCATCATTAAAACCCTGAAAAGCAGCACAAACATGCCACTCTTGAGTTAAAAATAATTCATTCAGAAATATTTCTCAAATACCTATTCTGTGCAATGTGTACTTCACCAAAGCATAAGTGACAGAAAAAAAAATATGCTGGTAGCATAAAAAAGTTCAAATAGAAGTTGATCGAGTTATATACATGGCTCATATATTGAACAATTCTCAAAGATGTCAAAAATGTCAGAGATTTTGAATGGCCCTTCAAGAATTAGTAAGTTAAACCAAGATAGTATTAAAGCATCCAAGAAAAAGATAATATTCACCATGTATATGAAAGACAAAACTGTAAAGCACAGCATTCTCTACCTAGTTTATTTTTATTTGTCTTTCAGGAAAGTCATATGGGCATTTCATTACCCTGGGGAAAACTATGCCCTACCATTAAGAATAATACAGAATTTAGGCCAGCCACAAAACAGACTTAAGAGAAATGACTTTCCTTCCTTCAAAAACTGTAAAAATATATTAGATGCATAATTTCCACAAGTTCTTACATTGGCAAAAAAAATTATCTTATGTGCCCTTGCTTTTGTTTGATTTGTTAAAGATTTTTTTTTATCTTTTCAAAAAGTTTTCTCTCCATAAATGTAGAGATGATCCATTTTATGATGCCTGCCTTACCAAGCCTGTCAATAAAATTTCAACATATACAGGTAGTTGTGTCCAAGGTCTCAGGTAGTCAAAGAAAAGACAGTCCTGGATTCTTATGCCTCCCACTCCCCTCTCCTGCTCCTCCCCTGCCCCTACTATTTCTAATTCTGAATAGTTTGCTTTATTTGTTTAGTTTTTCTTCCTTTGCAAGCTTACCTCCTGCCCCCCACCTACCCAGTTCCCAAAAAAAAAAACTGCCAGTTTCAAGCTAGTTGGAAAGAAGTGCTCTCTCTGCTATTTTCTCTGCTTGTTCAAATCACATGTAAAGATGTAGATTAAAGAAAACATCTTAATTCAGTTCGCCTAAAACAAAATGCCTTATGTGCCCATCTTAAGTGCTGTAACAACTGCCAGCCATGAAGAGACATGAATTACTGGTTGGGGAGGGTACGGGGCCAGTCCTCTCACATCGAGTCTGCACAGGATGAAGGAGGCAGCCAAGCACAGGTAACGGGCTCACTTCTTTTACCCGATGGACTTTGGGGTAGAAGGGTATCCCTTCTTCCACATGTATTCTAAAAACCCTTCTTTTTCCTTTCCCCTCGCCTTGCCTCCTTTTCAGGTAGTATTCTCACAAAAAGTGGCTGCAGATGCTCTTTGTGAGATGGTGACATTCCCATCCCAACCCAGGCTGCTCTGCCTGGCACTTGCTCTGTTTCCTGGGTGCCACGGCCCTTCCGAGCTCTGCTTACCCGCGCTTCCAGCCAGGATGCCAGTGCCATATTCTGATTACTGTGAGGAAGCCAGTCACTCCAGGAGGCTATGTATTTAAAGTTTTTCATACCAGAAGAACTGCACATAGATAAAGATGCCTTTCATCAGCCCTGTGAGAAACCAACACCAAAACAAAATCCTGGAGCAATTGAGTCACTTTCTTAAAGTGAAAACCCAAAAAGCCAGAATTCTAGGCCTTTATATTATAGTGTCCATTCTTAGGTTCTCTTTTACAAGTAGTCGTTTTTGCATTCTTCTCTTTACAAAAGGAAGAATAAGATCATGTAGGTTTTATATAAATGTGAAAAAAAAAAGAAAGGCTCTCTCTCCTGCCACTGGCATTAATATCCTTGGTATTCTGCTGTCTCTTTTGCCTGGTGTGTTTTTAGCATGTTTTCATACCCTGTGCTCAGTACTGTAACATATAATGAAGGTTTCCAATCTCTGCTTACATTATTTGCCAGGGATGGTTTACAGAAAACATAGTCAACCTATACGGAGCATAACACCTGAAGAATATATCTAACTTATGAGAAAGATGCTCACAGGAGAGACTACTGCTTTAAAAATATGTATAATAAAATAAATCAGCTCACATGCCAATTAACAGCTTACCAGAACATTACCTTCTTCTATGTGAATTGACTGGCTTTTGCACCAGTTCCTAATGTTAATGAAGTGATAAAGAAACTGCAAAATATAAAGGATATATGTTATAAACCAACCTGTTGATATTTTGAATAAGAAAACTCCTTATACTGCACCAACTTAAACACTAACTATAATATAACATGTGGCACAATATTCTAATGTACTAAGGAAGTCCCTTAAGGTTTAAATTCTGATGATCTATTCACTTTTGATAATTTTTATGATCTGAAGTATTTCTCTCTCTAATATAAAACATATCTCCAACCACCTACTAGTTATGAAAGCCATTAAATTCTTGCAGATTGAAGGTGGAAAAATAAATTGTGTATATTTTAGACCCTGAATGATCTTCCTATAGCAATTTTAGAACAAACTATGAAGAATTCTGCAATTTTAATCTCAGTAGCTTCCCATTACTAAACAAGCAAAGCGCCACGATACAAATGTAGACGTTACATGTCATCTTGATCTGCTGCTTTTTTCTTTCATTAAAGCTTTAATGCAGCAATTATGGCTACGTTGCCCTATAAAAAAGGAAAAGGCAGTTTACTTTAAAAAGTGAAATTGCATAGCCTACTATTTAATTATACACAAATGTAAATGGCCTATTTTTCCATAACTGGTTATTACAGCACTGTTTTACTTTCTGAGTTTTCACAATCTCTAAAACCTACAAAGCTTCCTGCTATATAATTGTTTTGTTACATTATTGTTTTCATCTTATTTTTTCTTTTAATGTGAGTGCAGCGGGATAAATCTTGGTTTTAAGCCAGCCACTACTTCATCTACTTAAGCTTTTATAGATGAAGATTGCTGTAATTATCAGAATACCCGCTTATTTCTGAAGTATTATCCTGGCAACCTGCTGGCATTTACAACCAATTAACAAGCTTTGCCATTAGTTGCATAAGGGGTATCGCAGAGTAAACCCATTGTGTGCTAATTTTCTATTTTAGATAATCAGTTTGGGCCATCCAGAATAGAAAGAAAAAGAAAAGAAAAGGTTTGACACTCAGTGGCAGACATGGAAAAATTACTGCATGCCCCTAGAGACAAAGGTATCCTGCAACTCAATGATTGCTTCCTTGCCATCACTATTGGTTCTTAAGTACTTCCCTTTGTCTCTTTTGGAAGAAAAAAAAAAGTGGAGTTTCAGCAAAGTAATCATGTCCTCTCTCACACGCTCTCTGTCTTTTAAAACTGACTAGCTTCTCTTGCTGTCCTGCCCATAATTTGACCAAATTGTACAAGTGTTAAACACCCAAAAAAAAGACAGAAAGAAATGGAGCACGAGTTCTTGGTTTTCTTTTTTTTTTTTTTTTTCTAACAATGCCTTTCAACCTCTTTCCCCTCCTTTCCCCCATTGCTATTAGAGTAAATTAATGCATGGGCTTCCTCCAACCCGGCTGCCTTAAAATTAGCCTGCAAGCTGGGTTTAGTTAAAGTAGTGTGTTGTTTTATTGCTCTGTTTAAACAGCCTCTGATATTAATATGTCCTGAAGTTTCGTCTAAAGCAAGACAAGAAGGTACAGTTATGTTTTGCTCTTAAAGCTCAAGCTTCCCCACAAAAGAGTAAATGGCATCATCAGAACAAGAACTTCAGTGTGGGGGCACAGGAGCCCTCTGGGGCTTATGTTCAGAAATAGTCTGTCACCCTGTATCTTAGGCAATACTAATAATTGTTTCATCCAAATTCTCTCTAT
Organism: Pongo abelii; assembly: GCF_028885655.2. Lineage (NCBI taxonomy): Eukaryota > Metazoa > Chordata > Mammalia > Primates > Hominidae > Pongo > Pongo abelii. The sequence continues at coordinate 101,359,862 of NC_071996.2, read as the reverse complement.
GTCTATCTGAAAAGTTCTTCTAGGCAAAAAGCTGCCTCCTTCGCCCTACCCCCAGATGACACTGAATCAGATGCAACTCTTCTCTCTAGGAGAAAAAGCACAAACTGTCATTTTAAAAGCACTAGTATTGATCAGCACCCATAGTGGCATTTGTAAAGCTCTTTGGCCACAGAGCTTCTTAAATTTCCATGCCAAGAGCCATTAAAATCATAGTGTTTGGCACCTCCAACGTGAGTTAATAGGTTATCTCTATTTGCAAACCTATCTTTAGAGCAGACCAGCATCCTCCTTGCTTTGCTCCTTCTCAAAGGACTCATCTAGGACAACACAGTTGTAAAGTACCCATCTCTAAGAACCTCAAGTTGCTTTAGCTGGAAATCATCGACTGCCTTCCACTCCTCACAAAAAAAAAAAAAAAATCTGTAAAAGAACACTCACTATCCCGCTCATCAAGTTAAAACTTCTAAAAATCTCCTTTTGTCTAATAGGTTGGTCACAGATGCAGGTAATGAACGTGTCTAGAGACAGAGCCTTACCATCAGGGCATGACACCACTATAATAGATTTTTCTATCTTCATAGTCAAATTCAAGAGTCATTATGCCATTACATTTGAACATATCTTTCCAGCAGATGAAGACATTATTATGCTTCTCACAAATACAGCTTATTGAAATCAAGAAGAGACGTTCTATTCAAGGTTTGTTACATTCTCATCCTATTGTAAAATTCTTATGAAGAAAATCCTAGCTAACTTTTCCACTTTCACAGCATGAGGACCTAAATGTTCGTGTTTTGTGCACAGAACTACACACATACACACACACACATAGACACACACACACAGAGACACACACACACACGTCAGAAGTCACTTAAAAACTTGGACAGGGACAGAGAAGTAAATAAAAATGTTGGAAATTCCTTTATTATTATTTATGTCTCTTGGATGTTTCAGACAGTTATGTTAGTTAGCCCTGTTTTATAATTTTATATTGTTATCCCTATAGTTATTTTGAGAGGCTTTTATTCTTTAAATTTACTATTATGGCTGTATTAGTTTCTGGTTTAAAAACTGCTGATTTCAGAACTTAGTGGGTTGAATTTTAACCTCACTTGATCTCTTGGAGCTGTAGTGAAAGAGGACAGAGAAAAAAAAAAAACCTAAAAATGACTTTCTGGAGAATGCTGGAATTAATAGGATCAACAGGTAAGTGAGAGGAACATCCCCTAAGTCTTGTTCCCTCAACAAGCAAGAGGTGATTATGTGATAATGAGCATCATCTCTGAAGTTCACATATTTCTCCAACTTTTTCTAGCTTTGTGATCTTGGTCAAGTTACCTCTCTGTGCTCAGTTTTCTCATCTGTAAAATGTGAGTGACAATAGCCACTTCACAGAGTTATCTTAAAAGTTAAATTTAATAATGCATGTAAAATGCTTAGCATAATGAAAAGCACATAATATATACAAATGCAATTTTGTAATTTTATCAGTGTGCTAATGATTATGCTAATCACTGCCAGGCTGCTCACATTGATCAAGGCAGGAGTCTTTATCACACAGAGCTTATGTAACCAAGTAAAAAGTCCTGGCAGAGGCTAGAAGGGAAGAATTTAAGAATATTTCATAACATTTCCCCCTGAGCATAAGTAGAAACCAAGACCTATGGTTTGGATTTTGCTTGTTAAACAGGTAAGCTTGTCTAGTTTGTTAAACAGGTAAGGCTAAAAAGCTTGTGGTGAAGGAGAGCTAATCCCAGACATGATATACTGGTAAGCACATGCATAGTGTTTTATAATCATCTGTTAATTTTCGAAGAACTCCAGTAGAGTAAGCAAAATAAATAGCAGTGTATGGCTATTACTAGTCAGTATTTGACGTTACAAAAATATAACTCAGCTTGAAATCAGCGACAAGAGTTTATCTAATAACTGGAGATTTTATTTCAAAATTACTGCCATTAGGCCCAATAGAAAATGTTTCCCATAAAGAGAGGAAATTTGGTTTCTTTGCCTATAAGCTCCATGAGAGCAAAGACCCTATCTAGTTTGCTTATTGCTGCATCTCCAGCTCTCAGCCAGGGTTTAACACAATTATTATTTGTTGGATGGATGAATGAATGATTTCATTTTCTGTTGGTGGTATTTCTATCAACTGCTAGTCTTTAATAAATTATTAAGTCAATAGGTGTTAAGTATCTAGTGCTGTATTAAATATGGAGCTAAGAATATGAAGAAAATGATATGGGAAAATTTTGTCTCCAAACAGCTTACTAAATAGTTTTAGAGCCTCTTTAGGGACTTCCCTGTGATAATGTTGCTACGTACTAGAATGGTATTAAGCTTTGCTGAAAACTGCAACAGTATTCTCAGACTGTAATTGTTTTATAAACAACAAATCCAAACTTCTTGTTTCATGAAGACTGCAGCAAGACTGAACAACCGTTCACTAAACTCCAAAGGTCTATTAAAAATCCCAAATATGCTTTTTTCAAGTAGTGGTTTAGGTTTTGTTCAATTACTAGGCCAGCCCTTGTTGATCTAATAATCCATCATAAATGTTGGAAACGAAAAAGTAGCATTTGTATCAACATTAGACAAAGGATAACTTAAAATTGAATATAAGTCCATTTGTAAAATAAGTTGACAGTTTTCCATTTTAAAATAAAACTAGAACATACCTTACAACTTGAAAACTTCTGAGCCACATTTCTATTGCTGTCAAAAGGTGAATTGACTCCACCTCTACAGCCTCATCAAAGTTCTCCAAATGGCAGCTTTCAGCTGTTGAGAGTTACATTTCGATTATATTTGAGATGAGTTTTCTAGTGTGCTTTTTTAATTGGCAGGAATTTAAGAAACACTTTTCTATCACAAAGAGTTTCCTTCTAAATTAATGAAAGCAAATAAAATCTTGCAAGATTATCTATCATTTGAAGTTCATATTTTGCTGTGTGATGTTAAATAAAATAATATCCCATGTAGCCATGGGAAACTCAGAATAAAAGTATTACAGTTTAGATTAAAGGCAGTAAAATGTGGTATAATAAGTTATATCTTTTAAGATATCTGTAGCTCTTAAAGAAGAAAGCAAGTAAAGACAATTATATTTATGTTTCTAGCCCAATAATTAAGAGCACATTTTAATTGTCATTGTTTTTCAGTGTTAAGTTAAAACAGCTTTTCAAGGGAATGTTAGTCCACTGAAGGATGTGAATCATTTGTGTTTCTTCTGAGTTATTTGGCTGTTACTATGCAAACTCACAAGTCTCAATTCAGCCCCAATATCACTATTACAGCTTTGATCTATGGTATAAAAAAGAATAACAAGTCAATTCTGTCATTATGACCATAGAATTTTTCACCAATGTAAAATAATTTCAAAACTGTATTTTATTTTATGTTCTATTAATTTATGGCTGAGAGCTTTTCAACCACACACATACACACACAGACAGAACTCTTTATCATTTTTTACAACTTTATTTAAAAGCATTTTAAAACAGTCACATATGTAAGACTGTATTTTCAAGATATTTGTGGAAGGAACCCAAATCAGGGCAAAAAAATAAATAAGTAAAAGTGCACACTGACTCTTAAGAATATGCTTTATCGTGTCACTACTTTTGAAGGAGAAAAGAATAAAGGTCAGGAAAAGCAGTTGCATAGCACAACAATCTGGAAAGGAAAAGAAGTGTCGTTTATAATGACACAAAACCCATGCTCACAGATGAAGTGTTCTGGGTTGGGGAAGGGCAACCATCTGAAATGGTTGCTGAATGTGGTGTCAGGGTAGCATCAGAGAAGGACCTGTCTTCATTCTGTGGTTTATTATGGTGACCCAAGCTCTCCCATCTTTGGGGCCTCACTTACTCCCATGTTGGAGAGAGGAGCTAGCAGGCTAAATGCCACTCTCTAATCCAGAGACAAGGTCACCACGTACATTCTGCTTTATCCTCTTACTGCCCCCTGCCACTAGCCTTAGCCCCAGTCCTGACTACAGACCCTCTTGTTAGCAACTTTACTGGAGGACAGAGAAGAGGAGAATGACAAATAGTTATAGTACAACCCAAAGCATAAGAATCTGGAGACTACTATTTCTTGCTAATACTAAAATATAAGTGAGCTCTAGGGCTTGGGTTCAAGCCCTAGTGTCGCCACTTTGTAGCTGTGAGATCTTAAGTAAGTTACATAAGCAATCTGTATTTCAATTTCATGCTCTGTAAAATGGATGTGAAGACAGCATCTATCTCATAAATCTCATAAACTTGTTTTGAGAATTAAATGAGTTCTGAGGCTCCACGTAAAGTGCTTAGCACAGTGCCCAGCACATAATTGATTCTCTATAAATATCAGCTATTTTTATCATTATTGTAATGTGAACAATGTCTATCTCCTGGGTGCTGGCACCATCCACCTCCCCTTCTTATGTTGACCCAAAGCACCAGAGACTGCCAAAATAAGTTTGTGTCTCTGGACACATGAGTATTTAGATGGCTCTAGAAAATAGAACATAGCTTTATTTATTGAACACTGCCTGTTTGGGAACCCATTGGTCTTGCACGATGGACTAAGCCAAGATGTTGAGAGAGGGCCCAGTGGCCATTATGGACATGTAGTGTAGTCAAAGTTCCAAAGGGTGCAGTCAGACAGACCTGGTTTGGAATCCCTCTGCTTCCATTTATCAGTTATGTAAATCTGTAACCTGGTCAAATTCAATCATCTTTCCAAGCATCAGTTCCTTTTCTTTAAAAATGAAAAAAATTAAGAACTTGTTTGCAGTACTGTGGGAAATTAAATAGAAAGTTAGAGAGCTAGAGACATGTCATTTATTACCTAGCACACAGAAAGCACTCAATAATGTAGTAGTATATTTACTAAAATCAGGAAAAGGTAGATTACGGACCCAGGGAAATGGTGCAGGCCACATTATAGTCCCCCAAAGATGTCCATGCCCTCATCCCTAGAACATGTGAAGATGCTACGTTACATAGCAAAAGGGACTTTGCAGATATAATTAAGGTTAAAAACCTTAACGTAGGGAAATTATCTTGGATTATCTGGGTGGACCCAATCAAATCACATGAGCCCTTAAAAGCTGAGTACGTTCTCCAGCTGGAGGCAGAAGAGTGATAAGGTGAGAGAAGTCAAAGAGGTTCTAAGTATGAGAAAGATTTGCTGCACTGTCCCTGGCTCTGGGATGGAGGCAATCACAGGCTCAGTGAGGCCTCTAGGAGCAAAGGGCGGACCCAGCTGACAGTCAGCAAAGAAAGAAGAATTTCAGTCCTACAACTGCAAGGAACTAGATTCTGCCAACAACCAGATGATCTTGGAAGCAGATTCTTCCAGGAGCCCCCGGATAACTGGTCAACACATTGATTTTAGCCTTGTAAAACTTGCCACAGAGAAACCAGCCAATGGCCAGGCACAGTGACTCACACCTGTAATCCCAGCACTTTGGGAGCCCAAAGCAGGTAGATCACTTGAAATCAGGAGTTCGAGACAAGCCTGGCCAACATGCTAAAACCCCATCTCTACTAAAAATATAAAAATTAGCCAGGCATGGTGGTGCATGCCTGTAGTCCTCGCTACTTCAGAGGTTGAGGCAGGAGAATTGCTTGACCCTGGGAGACGGAGGTTGCAGTGAGATCTGCCTCAAAAAAAAAAGAAAGAAAAAAAGAAACAAGCCATGCCAACATAGAATCCTGGTCTATAGAACTGTGAAATAACAAATGTGTGTTAAGTGTGTGGTAATTTGTTATGGCAGTAATAAAAATCCAATACATGAATTACTAGTATAAATGGTATTTTACTTCTAGATTTTGATAGTCTCACTAATAACAATCAACGCACTCGAAAATTTACTTAGTGGAGCACAGTGCCAAGCGCTTTACGTATATTATCTCCTTTTTACTTTACAAAACTCTGTAAGGTAGGGACTAATGTAATCACTGTTTTACAGTAAAGAAATAAACTAAAGCACAGGAAGGTTAAAAACTTGGCAATAATCACACAGCCCACCCATGGACGAACCAAGATTCAAACTCAGGAAGTGACTGCATAGCACATGCTAGTAGCCGTAATACTATGCTTCCCTCAGCACAGTACAGGGATTGGAGTATTATCTATATTCCATATTTTGCTGAGTTATTGAACAAATTAATGAATGGATACAAAGAAATAGTTTATCTCTACTAATTTAACCAGTCTTTTCATAATCTGATTTATTTCAAGTACAAAATCAAGCCAACCAAGACAGTATTAGTAGGTTATTTTACTAGTGAATAAAACTAGGCTGTGGTAACAAATAGTCCCACAACCTCAGTGTGTCGGCATGACCAAGGTTTATTTCTCATTTATGCAAATTCTGTTCTGAGTTCGGCAGCACTCCAGGGCAATTGTTTCCCATACAATAATTTGGAGAATCTAGGTTCCTTTTATTTTGAGGCCATGCTGCCTACATAGGAAGTCCTGGAAGTTACTGATGTACAAAAAAAAAGCACCTGGCTGCATTACACATACTCTTCTACACTTCAGCCTTAAGGTAACATCAGTTATACTCACAAAACCATTGGCCAGTACTAGTCATATATCACCTCCCTATTGCAAGAAGCCTAAGACATGCAATCTTCTATGTGCCAAAAAGAGAAGAATCAGATATTGATAAGCACAAGAAAAATCAATCAAAATCACTAAATCCTACCATCTCCAAAGAAATAGTTATTTTAAAAAAATAGCCCCCAACTTCCTGTATCAATTGTCTAAAGAAACCCTATTTCAGCCCAGTCTGTTCAACATCCTATCCTCCTATCTGCACTTCAAATTCTTCATGACAAAGGAAAAGTTACCAGTTTTCATGTAGGAAAGGCTCTACCTTCTTTCTTAGTCTGTATATGGCCAACCACAGGGTAACAATTTAGATAGCCTACTTGCCTTCCAGGGACCCTCAGACCCTCACATTGTCCCCTAACTAAAGGACTTTCATAACTAATGTCAATTGGTATCAATCAAATATGTATCTACCCTCAGCCAAGACAATTCAGCTATCAAAGAAGACCAACTGAGATTTGTTTGGGTTTTTTTATTATTAAAAACTTACCCCTGAATGTTATTTCAAAATTATAGAAAGTTCCTCATCCTGCTCAAATAAGACTTTTATAAGAATCTCATTTAGGCTCTTACTTCTTTTCTTAAATTAATTAGTGAGTAAAGGTCTTATTTTGAATTAATGAAGGTATAAGAAAGATCAGGAAATGTTTTCTAATAAATTAATGTACATATCCGCATAGTCTTGCTATTAGCATTCTATATGTGTAATATCACAAATCTGATAAATGCAGCTTAAACCACAGGGATATTGGTGTTCATCTTGGAGAGATTGACTAGATCTCTTCTTTTAATGGAAATCTGCAAAATTGTAAGTTTTCATGTTTTTGAAAAATGAAAAAATAAGTTTTGCTCCATGTCATGCTAGGAGGATATTTTTCTATTTATTATATTTAAAACAATGGTTCTTAAATATCAAATGTATAGAAAGATGATTTTCAGAGTTTATTAAAAACAAAGATTTCTAGTGGCTATCCTCCCCAAATGCCTTATTTAATAGGTGTTCTATGTAGCCCTAAAACTGCATTTTAATAAGTGATTCAGGTGATGTATCAGGCAGTGCTGCTCAAAGTGTCTAGGCTACAAAGTGTTTGTTTTTGGTCTACAGTGAAATAAGGAATTCATGTCAGACTGTAAAAAATGCATAGATTCCTCCATTAATAAAGTCTTGCTAAAAAAATTGTTAGCTACCCTTGGTGTATTTGGTGATGAAGATGACTTATATTCTGGGGCAATACTTTGTCTTGAGCAGACAAAAAAATAGTTGATAGGGCAAAACTCATGCACATTCCATACTCTGAGGAACCACTTGTAGATGTCCATACTTGGAAAACCCAGCTTTAAGAATACTGAGATGTGAGCTTACCCTTTCCTATAAAAGACACTTCTTTTTTACAGGTCACTATTAAGTCAGACCCTTGAGAATGGTGTCCACCCTTGTCCTACTTCCTGCTTCCTATAATATATTACAATGTAGAAATATAGCTGTGAGTCTTTCTGTGTGTTCTGATAAGGGCTACGTACATGTAGGCTTAAATAAATATGTCTAGTACTCAGTCCAACTGCTAGATTCATTTGATTTTTATCAATATTTTATGAATACTTATACTGTGAATGGTCATTTACTGAAAAAAAACAAGTTTCTGGTACAAAATGCAAAATACTCTTTCTACTTCTAATGAAATCTATTAAAATCAGAATATCAATTAAAAATAGTGAAATCTCAATTATCCCTGATTATGAAACTAATGAGTCAGCTTTAATCCAAATCACCAGATGAAATCATGGAATACATACATTTTTAACTTTTTAATCAATTTTAATGTATTTAGTATTAAATCACACCTCTATTTGGAAAAAGCCAGTCTTAAGGGCAGGATTCAAATTTATCATATAATACTACAGTATCCAATTCACGAAAAAGATATCTTCATGTCGAGGAATGTACCTGAATATGAGTGAATATGAGTTTCTTATTTTATCCTTTCTTCATTATGAAATTACAGATGTATTAAAGGTAGAGGGGCAAACGGCATGACTTATTCATATTTATAATTCTCAGAGTAACTTGGACATAGTAGGGCTCAACAAATCAAATAAACTTAATAGTGAATTTAATTAAATTTATTGCCTATAGTATGCCTAATAATGCCAATTTAACTTATTTTTGGTCCAACCAACAAGTATTTATTGAATGTCAACTTTATTCCCCATACTGAACTGGATGCAAAAATCACTAAAACAAAATTCTTGCAAAGTGTTTGCATTCAAGTCTGTGTGACAAACTAAACAGACAATTACAATATTTTATGATAGTGCTAAAAGAACAGTATGTAATAATAATAGTGGCCAACATTTCAATGGTTACATGGAACCAAGTAGTACTCTTGGAACTTTTCTTTTTTTGCTTGCTATTCCTCAGAAACACAAATGCATTGTCAGTCTGAATTCTTGGATGCAAACAACAGAAACTGACTCTGACTACTTTAGGCAAAAGGTCAGTTCATTGGAAGACTTTTGTACCCCTCACAAAATGAACAGGAAGCTGGAAGTCTGGGCTTAGGTATAGGCAGGATTCAAGGCCCCTTAAAAGGACTAAGAAACAGGAAACAGAAGCACAGCACCCAGCTAGCTTATGGCTGGAATTGCTGGCCAGGATGCCACCACCATTACAGGCCGCCATGGCTGCCACTGCTGCTGTTATGAGAACTTCTAGTCATGCTTCAGGCCTTGTCACTTCCTCAAATTTGATGTACCCAAAGAGGGTGTCTAATTGGCCAAAATCGACACTCAATTGCCCCATGACAGTACTAGGGAAGTATACTAGTAGAGATGCAATTTCCTAAAAGGCGGGGAAGGTGCTTGAAATAACAGAGATTCTGGACAACCAAAAATTGACAAATGTTAGAATCAATGTAGATAAGACAAAATCTAAAATAACAAATGTATTGTAAGAAAAGAGTGGGCAGAGGAAGGTGTTTTGAGATACATTAAAGGTAATGATTTTCCAAACTAGAATTTTAATTAGTACATACAAATTTGAATTCACTGCTGTTGTTTAAGGATACACCTAAATTATTTCACTCCATGCTTGAGCCATTCAAATTTGTAAAACTGTCTACTAAATAAAGCCAGTTGAGAATTTAATAAAATTTATTCATCCATTTAATAAAAATCCATTCAAAGTCACTTTTGAGATAGATAGCTATTGTATACACAATGATACAGAAATACAGACTTCTTTGGCCTTTCAGGTTCAAGAGTTTAAAAGCAAATTTAATCATAACATAGCTCATGTCCCTTATTCCTTTTCATAGTAATAATGCTTTACATTTAAAGACATATTTTAACTAAGAATACTTCACTGCCCTTACTCCTCACAATACTTTTATGCTCTAAACTGAGAGTATTATTCTTTTCACTTTAGAAAAGTAAGTCACTTGTTTAAAGTTACACTGGCTATTTAGAGTAAGAACTATCAGAAGATCACTTATGCTTACCTTTACAAGTTACACTATTTACAAAGTCCAACTATCATTCCAAAACTCCTCCTGCTTTAATAGAGTGTTATAGATGAGAATAATGAATAACCTATGTTCCAGGATTGTCTCATACAAATTTTATTGTATCTGAAAATATTGGATGACAAAGTGCAAAGTGACAGTGAGTCAAGACTTGAAGTGTTTATAGAACTAATTTTTTCAGTGGTAACAGAAAAGCTTGAGAGGAAGGAAAGACTAAACCACACCTATAAATGGCAGATGAATCAGGCTGTGACTGCAGAGTTTTTTTCTTTTTTTATTATCTTCATGCAGGATATGGGCTACCACAACAAAAATAATTTGTGGTAATCAACTTCTACCATTCATATAGTTGATGAGAACAAAACGATTATGTTACAGTCATTTATTTCAGCCAGGACAGCCTGCCTTGAGTGAGAAAAAAACACTTTTGGAGTCAAAGTTCACTTTTCATGGCCAGGGACTACTGGATTATTATAAAGATTAAATGAGATAATGTATATGAAAATACCTTGTAAACTATAAGAGAATCTTAGGTGTGCCATAAACCAGTGATCGGTGTGATAAGCTATCAGAAGGTCACCAACTTTTTAACAAATAACAAAGAATTTCAATGACTGAAGACTCAAAATAGCTAGTTATGAAAAACTTTCAGTTTTGCTAACACTTTTCCATGGTAAAAAGAATACCCTCCACTTTCATGATGCTGCTGCTGACACTAGAGTATTTTTTGCATAAAATATTTTAGAGATATCAGCAAGAAGAGGGTTAGTGCCATCAATCTGTTGAAGAAAGTGACCTCAGTCCTGTAGTACTTTCTCATTCCTGACTTCACCTTTCTCTGACCTGTCATACACCTTTGGCACCCAGTTGTCTTACATACTCATTTCAAAATCTTAATAGGACAACAAATCACAACCTGATCTTTAATTGTTCTTCCCAATGAAGTGTGGAAACTGAAAACATTAAGAATTTTTGCCTCTCCCAAGAAAATGTGTACATACATAATTGGAATCATTGCAGCTGATAAGTCACAGTGTGATAAAGAGATGGGGTAATAATGGCAGAATTTTAGGCATCAGACAAATTAGGAAGAAAAGGATTATACGGGCATCAGAACCCTTCTGCTAAGCCTGAAACCATACTTCCTAGGTCATCATTTAGTTGAAATAAATTGAGGCTGAACAAAAATAAACTCCAGGACAATCTAACATTATCAAAATCCAAGTCACAACAAGCATATGATTTGCAATAAGCCAGCGTGGTACACTATTGTTTTCAGAGAGGTAAGATTTCTTACCCTCAGAGATGACTCACCCAACAGCCAGACTGATGTTAGTTTTACCCACCTGAGTTTATATCTCTGCCATGGAGGACTGGAAATACAGTGGACATTTGACTCATGGTTTTCTTTTATTTTTCTCATACTCCCTTAGTTGATGCATCATTGACTCTAAAGATCAAAGGCAAAAGAAAGATATGTACCAAAACCTTAAAAGCTGCCCCAAGTTTCTTTCAGAATCTTTCTGACATCCTTGAGATCTGCAGACAAAATAACGTACTCCTTTCTACCACTGGGTTATTAGGAAAATGTTCAGTAGGAGACACAACAAAAATTTCATCTATTCAGCAAATATATATCAACCACTATGTGTCAGACATTGTTCTAGGCACTTGATTTAAAAGGGAAATGTGAATCAGAAAACAAAATTTATTAATTTCAGTGGGAAAAGTGACAAGTACTTTTTAATTGGATCTTTAGGTAAAAATTGGGTAAAACTGAGATAAACCCAAAAAGATTATTAGGTATCCTGTCTAGTACACCCTTCTGGGCCATCCCTACCTTTTATTGTCTTTGAGTTATTTTCTATCTCTGTGACTTATAGAATATTAAAAATAATGCAAATCATTCTAGTTCATAGAAATACAAATAAGGTGTGACCTGTAGAATGCAATTCATTATTGCCTCATATATTGATCCATTTTGCTTCTATTTGTAAATTCATTTCAGCATTGTTTATCTGCCTATATGTGTGTAGATGTGAATTTGAATCCTTTTTTGAGTAGGTTGTAACATCTGACTGCTTTCCTCATTAATTAATGTAATAAAATCTTTAACACATGTTCATCTTATGTTTGTATAAGAATCATAATTATACTTTTTAAAAAATTATTCTTTAAGAGTTTATAGTAACTATTCATTATGGGACAACCTACTTCAAAAAATATGTTTAGAAAGAAACAGTAAATTGTTAAAACTCTTCAAATGCAAAGTATTAAATGCAGGGAAATAGTATCTTCTTACTATTATGTGGTATTTTAAGGCATATTTGATAAGGCCTCAAAGTGCCCTCACATTTCTGATCCCAGATAGAGGAATAGAGCTGAGCTATGGTAGAAAAAAAAGAATATAAGATCTCTTGTTATTTTTTGCTTTAAAGAAATAATAAACTGCATTGTTGTAACTCAGTGTAAGTAGATTCGAGTAAGGCAATAGATATGGGTGCCAGAAGCTACTCATATCGTTCTTTAAAATGGAAATTTACCGTCTGCTGCATCACATGGACAAAATACAGAACTATTTTTCACAGCTTGTTCACTGAACAGATTATTGTAGAAAAAAAAAACTTTTACATTTTCTGCAGATTCCCAAATCTCAGTCAAAAAACTCTTGGCAATTTTTAGCAGTGAAACAGATTTCACTTTCAGATTGAGATACTCCATTTAGCAGTAGTCAGATGATCTTCCAAATAAATATAGACTCGTTTCACTCTTGATTTTATTTAAAAAAAAATGTTTTCATGAGGTGTCTTGGAGGAAACTTGCACTTATTTGGTTTTCCCAAGCTAAAGCAAAGAAAAACTCGAAGGTCTAAAAATCAGAGTTAAATAAAAAAAGGAATGTTAAACTGAAAATGTTATTACAAATAATGCATGTTCATCACAGTACCAATAAATAAATAACCCTATAAAACTTTAGAATTAGTTGCAAAGATGCTACAGTCTTTTCTTCCCTAAATCTCAGCTCCCCAAAATATTACTAAACAGAAGTGCATGTGTTCGGTACAATATAACAGGCAGCAATATGTTGAGATACTTCACACAAAGAGGTCTCTGGGCCACTTTTCTCTTTCAAGATTAGCTCTGTCACTTAGGTGTGAGGCAACTGCACTTATAAGTTTATTTATATAACCAGTTTTTCCTTAACTACCAGTTATTAATGCCACGGAAAATAATGGCTTATTCAAATTAAACATAACATGACCAAAATCAGAATAATGATTTAATATAATCCTATTTCTGAGATCCCACTTCTATAGATCTACGCCTCCTCCCTAAATTTCTGTACTAAATTTTGCAAATGTTTTTTTCTGTTCACAAAAGGAGGCTATATTGTAATTATGAGTAAAGTCCAGAGGTATTATCTTACCTTTATACTTATAAAAACAGATGATGTGTATATGAATACCAGAGGATGCCCACTAAATTTCACCAAATTTTGTTGCTATTTTTAACAAGTTTTTATAGATTTGTTAAAAGTTCATCCCAGTGACATTAAAGATGATCTCAATCATAAGCCAAACAACCTGGAATTGAAAGCAGATGCTTTACCAAGTAGAGAAAACCAGAAATAGTTCATGCTGCTAAAAGCATTTTATTATTCCACTAATGAAAATTTTACTGTCTGAGAAGGATTCATTGTGTCCAATCCCAAAAGCCACATTTCTATGTTTAATGTGACACAGAAGAATAGGTTAGTTTTTGAACTCACCATGACTCATTGAAAAATTTCAAAGAAAAAAAGCATTTTTTCATATCCTAATTATAATTTTATAAATATTTGGATAACATGAAAGAACAAATATTCATAATTATTTCTTAATAAAAATTTAAACTATTATAAAATGTATACAATTTGAACAAATCTACTATGTCATGATAAAGTATTAAACTTTATAAAATTTTCATAAAACCAAGTTGCTTGGCTCCAAGGTGATAACTGAATGTGACAAACTTGCTGTGCTTTTGCATTTAAGTGTTGATTTCATTTGTAGGTCAGTGATAGAGGAGTGGGGAAGATGGATTAGAGAGAAAAATGTAAAAGCTTAATATTCAGAAACTTTTCCATCTGAAAAAAATATTTGAAATAAAGCTAAAGAATTTCTGAAATTGTAATTCAAGCAAATGGGAAAATGAGACTTTGCAACAAAAATTTTACCACCATCAAATAATATCCTTTCCTTCTTTTTATAAAATTAATCCATATCTCTGCGCCTGCTTTTAAAAGACTCGTTAGAATAAAACATATTCTGAACCTCAAACTGCCTGAAAGTTTAAGCAACTAAAGAGAATAACTTGGATAGATGAGGAAAGTGAAACACCATTTCTAGGTGCATACGGCTAATTGGCAAACCCACCACAGGGGCCAGTACTGAGCAAGTGACTTTAGGACTGCGAGGAGGACAGGAGGAGATGCAGAGAAAGAGGGAGAAGAGACAACGGCAGTTGCTCCTAATTTTTCCCAACATGTAAAGTTTAAACAACTAAAATAAATAAATAACAGAATAATTATAAATTGAAATATTCCTAAACGTCTGGGAAATTAACCCCAAATTCTGATCTTTTCTTGTAAAAACCATCTGTGAGCCCAATATATCAAGATAGATACTAACCCAAATCATAGTATTATAATAATAACCACAAGAGCTGTACCTAAAATTAAAGGATTCTTTTTACATCTTATATTGAATTTTGGAGCTTACACTCTTTAGGAATATATTTTGATGCTGGCTACTAGCCCATACTGCTGAAGTCAGTACTCAGCCTAAAGAACCCAGACCTGTTCAAGGCTATCTTCCTTATTGATGATGGTGCCTGCCTTCTGGATTGTTAAATTTTTGGAGTCTTAAACCCTGTAGAGTGCCTTTATCAGACAGCTGAATTGAGCCCTTTATTAGAGTATACATCATGGGATGAGTCAGCAAAGGACGCACCAGCTACCATGAATGTTAGTCCATGCTTACAGCCTTGTTGCAAGACATCTTCCCCCACGGAAAGGGATTGAGTCAATTCATAATAGCTAGACTTTAGCTAATAGCCCACCAAAACACTCAGTTGACAACCAGTGTTTCCCAGCAAATGAAGAAGAAAATGAAAGCTGATGGCGTGGATCTACTAATGCCCAGCTGCCTGCTAGACACCCACAGCTAATGATGTAACACCACAGGTCTTAAGAATTTAGAGTATCAGGTACAGGAGTCAATTGGGATTTTCCTAAACAACTGTGGCTTTCTCAGAAGACTACAGCTGTGAAATTATGAGGCTATAGTTATTGTTGCTTTTCCTTTTTTTAAAGAGGACTAAAGATAAGAGGGGTGAAAGTGGTGAATTGTCCCTCGAGTTATTTCTATCACATGGCCCTTACCCTGCTAATGGTTATCTTTTCCTGATCACCCAACTTCCTCTTTACCTCTGGCTCAGCCACTCAGTTTCTGTGACCTGTAGATTTCCCTGACCTAACTACTTGTGCCCATGCACTTATTTGCTCAAACTGTTACCTCATTGCCTTGCCATTTTAATAAAGTGCTTATATATTTTTAGTGGTTACAAAATATAGCATGCCAGAGATGAAAATCCCCTTGATCCTAAATGGGACACCTGCGGTAAATGCAAAGATAGCTAGCCCATATTGCTCACTCTCTCACTTTCTCTCTCTTCTCTTTTCTTTTCTTGTCTCTTTGGCTTTTTTTTTTTTTTTTTTTTTTTTTTTTTTTTTTTTTGTAATGTGAGAAAGAAGAGGGAGCGTTTTGCTTACTCTGAAATCCTTGTTCAGTAAATGATGGCTTTTCAACATTTACCTGTTTTTGTGGTAATACTATAAATTTCATTCCAGCAATTCCATTCCTTTCAATAGTCATTTTACTCTTCGTTTTCTAGGTGAACTTTAACTGCTTCCTTTGTGCATGCCAAAATGCATTTCTAGATTTTTTTACCAAAATTTGGGCATGTTACACAGAAAGGTAATATAGTAAGAATGTGAGCAATACTTTTTAAATAAAAAGGGAAATCAAGAGGCATTTTATTCTTAACTTTCAAAGTTGTAGAATTTTAGAACTTTCTGTGACCCAAGAAATCATCTAAACCTAAATTCTCATTTTACACATGAAGAAACCAAGACACAGAGAGCTCTGTCGGACCTAGAACTGGTTCCCTGGACTCTTAAAACATATTCCAATACCCTGTCTAGTAGACCTATAGCTTATTTTTACCTTTAATTTTCATTTTATTATATCTCAACAAATTAAGAAGTAAACATAAAGTCTGTAGTTACTTCACTTTGTGGGGACTTCCTTCATTAAATTTCTCACACCATTAAAAAAGTGTCTGAAATTGTTATGCATTTGTTTCATGGCTGAACTGTTCATAAGGACAATACAAAATATTATTCACTGGCAAGAAAATTTGTAGTCACTGACTGTGACACATAAGGTAAGCCTCTTATGAGTTGATAATTTACAAGAAATTGGGTGCAAATGTGTATTTATTTTTTATTTAGATTTTCATGGTCTCTTTTACTCCAAAGAATCATTTTTACATGAGTCTTTGTCCCAGGAAGAAATGTTGTGATTAAATTTCACGGGCAGACTCACTGCTGCCCAGCTGATTAAATCCCAATTCTTTCTCAGTGTTTAGTAGCCTCTTTTTTTAAGCCACAAGTTTGTATTTTTAATTCGTAGCCTCCGAGGAAGCTATTGGGCATTTGAATGCCATCCTTACTTGGGCCTTGCTCACAAGAAATGATAGATTGTAAGAGATATTTTACTAAATAAATTACAAAATACAACAATCATTTGAAACTCTAGGGGGGGAAATTAAGCTAAATGTCAATGGTATTCTCACATAAAATTTACTGTAATGTGAGTCCTGACTTCCAGGACAACCTGAATTTTTGCATTTGGAAGGGGGTTTTGGGTCATTCCATTGATATCAAATCTATCAAAATGAGCAGAGATCAAAGCTCTGAATGTCTTGGCATCTCTGATTTTTATTAAAAGTTTCCCTTGGCTTCCTGGCTGGATGTATTATTCTCAGCAGATCTCGGTGATACCAATGATTCAGATTCTATAACCTGGCCCTTTTAATTAACCTGGGTATTGAAACCACCTTTTGACTGTGAAGACATAATGTGTTGGTATTACAAATGATGGAAAGGAAATTATTAATAACTGAGATTTAGAAAGAATATTATTTTGCCAGTTTTAACTTATTTTATGCAATTTGCTTAATTCCATCTAAGGAATCAGGGGAACTCTCAATAAATACATACAAAAAAGTTTTTTAATGTGATAAAAGTAAGAAAATTGAATAGTGAATAATTGTTCATTAAATCTTTCTTTCTGTCATTGATCAATGACTTGTGCCCTAACTCACAAATAATTCACAAGCCACAAAAGAAGACTTAACAATTTGGCAAAAACATAAAATCTCTGTAACAAATAAACAAAAATCCCATCTCCTCACTTCTATGGTTGAGAATCTATTTTATTAAATAAGGGAGATTATTTTGTTTTTCATTAAAAGTAAACCTGAATGTTTACACTCTTTATTGTGATTTAGCAATTTAAATTAAAAATATGTTTTCTGCTTCTGTCAATAAATAATGAGTAAATAAGATGAATCTTATTACATTTTCAAAGGCCAATGTTCTGCTCTCTACTTATCTTACTATTTTATTCTACATCTCTTAATAAGCTAAATTTTTCACTTTTAAAATGACTTTTCCTGTTCATCTACTACACAGGCTGCAGATAAAATCTCCATAAATTTACAATTGTAAAGAATCCCTTTCACAAGAGCAAAAAACCAGTCATCTTTAATGCATTGCGCTTTTTACAATTATACAACACATTTTTTATTTTACTTTTAGAAAAAAATAAAATAATAATATCTTAACATTTATGTTATGCCATGCAATAAAAACAACTCATAACTTTTTCTCATATTTCACCAAGTTTTCTATTAGAACTTCTTCCTGGCTATTTAAATATGCTTAAACTAATGGTTTTCTGTAATTTGTCTTTTTTCTTTGGAAACATACCATGCCATTGTCAGTTTTTAAAAAGAAGCAATTTTCTGACTTTTGAGATTGAGTACATAGGTCAAGGAAAAATGACTACTGTTGAAAACCCGTAATTAAACAGAAAATGCAGCTGCACTTATGAGAAACTAAAATGAAGTTTATTAATACTTGATTCTGAAATAGGTTTTTGAATTTTGGGTTAAGGTTTCATTTAGAGCCATGCCTTATCTATACCCTCTTTGCTGATTACTTTTCATAAGTAATATGTAGGAATATAATAATCCTACTTTTATGAAGAAACATTTCTGATCTATTTCCTTTTCTCCTTAAAATATCAATTTCAGAAGTATTTTAAAACAAACTAATGAAATATTCTTTGTCAATTTGCTTTTCTTTTGTGATTACTCTAGATAAATACATGTTCTTGCCAAACATTAAAAAAGTATGTTCAATAAATACATTTTAAGCACAAATTTTTATGATCATTTCATAAAGGGTAGCATTTTAGAATATAAAATAATCAAAGCTTTCTTTTTGTATTGATTTTCATCATCACTAATTTTTCTAAATGTGACATATACCATTTCATTTCATTAAACAATACTCATAAAGGAGGTTTACTAAGAATACAAGCTAATTTTTGAATTTATGAGATTACCAGCTCTATTTGCTGAGTATAGCTCCTATTTGAACAATTCATCAAATTGGGTTACGTTTAAAGAGTTAAAATATTTTGTACAAACACAAAACTAATAAACAAATAAAACCATTTAGAACAATTTAAAAAGTCATAATATTTGTCACTGCTTAATTTTAATGGTACATTTTAACAAATCAAGATAAACACCCTTTAACCTCCCCTACAAAACTCTTGGATTGAAATCTGAATAACATTTACATAAAATTAGGTATAATGTGAAAGCCTTCTTAAAGCAAATGAGAGTACTATAAAATTATTTATGTATTGAAATAGTAGTAATCTCCATTTAGAAGCTGAAGCTGAATGTCAGAATATACATAAATGTTTGCTGCATCTTTAATTATAAACCTTATGATTTTTCATAAGTATATGTTAAGTGGCACAGCAATATAAAAAAATAGTAATTATTTAACTGCAAATATCTAAAATCTTAAGCTTTGAAACTTAGTTCTACTTTTGAAAAAATAACTTTTTTTCTGAGAAAGAGTGTTCTTGTTCTGTTTTTGCTTTTGTTTAGAATTGTTTTAAACACATCTTCAACCAACGTGTTGATTTATTTATTCTGACTACATGTACTCTACAACGATGGGATAGTGGCTGGGAGACAGTGATATAAAACAATATACTTTTCAATTACTACAGACTTATGGAAAGAAAGTACTAGGAAGTGAGAAAAGCACCCAGTTTGAGTGGGAAAGAATTACAATAAAACTAGGGCTTTAATGAACATACTCCTCTTTGACCTTCTAGGTCAGTCCTGTTATACCTGCGTGGTTTGGTCATTTCTGTTCATTTGTTAATGTGCTAAGGCTCTTGGAATTCTATTTTCCAGATGCTTATATTCCACAGAGGGAAGGAAAACTGATCCATGAAGTTGTTATTTGCATAAAATGCAGAGGCATCTGTCACAGGCTTCTTCCTGGTTGAGTTCGGCATGCAGGGATTCTGCAGCTGCTCTGCCGCAGCATTAGGTCCCCACGCGGGCAGCGAGAGTCACCAGTGAGGACAGCATCTAGGGGCAGGGTGAGAACTTGCTCAGTTCATAATCAGCGTATTTACAATTATATTTTTGATAGGATGATGACATCACTGGTCCTGTCTCTCTCTTTCTCTCTCTCTCTCTGTGTCTCTGTCTCTCTCTCTCTCAAACACACACACAGACACACACACAACTAGCTCAGATTCAGCCCAAGAACAATTGTAATTGACCACATTTTTCTGTAAATATGTTTCTTATCAAGGTCATGATAAATTAATCATCATCTTGTTGCATACCGTTAATGTAGCACAGAGGGTGGAAATTGGAAGGCAAGGTTAGGCTTATTCGCAGGCCTTTATTTTAGGGGAGATTTTTGTTTTGTTTGCCTTTGGTTTTGTCTCCTTTTCTCTTGAGTCTAATTAAAAACCTATCAGTGTGGGTATCTTTGTGCCCACTTCACACACTCACAGAAAATAAACGTTGCCTCTATTGCTAAAGTAAATTGTAAAATCAGAATGGATCAGGCCCATCATGGTGGCTCAAATAAACTTTAAAGAGGTATACTGCAGTTTCATTATGTTTCAGCATTTATTCCTGCATGACACTCAAACCAACAATTACAAGTGTCAAGTTCAGTGACCAAAAATGTCTACAAACTCCATGACTGCATTGTTGCACAAACGTAGATTTGATTTTCCACAAAGATAAATATAAATCAGTTCAAAGCCAAATCATTTGTAATATTTTCCCAAGCGTATTTCAAATAGATCTCAAAGTGTCTGATGTAGTAATACTATTTATAAAATACTTGGTATTAGTCTACCTTCATTTTTCAGTGCCGATATATTCACTATGACCTGTTTCCTGAGGATAGAGTTACTGCAATCTGTCTGACAAGGACTTTGTGAGTAAAATGGCACAAAGAAGCAGGCATAGTAACCAGTTAACAAATTCAGACTTTGAAATAATAACAGTTCTGTAACAAACTGGGATAATTGGACTAAAAGTTTCTCTGATGCAAGTTCATCAGTAAGCAGTAATCAGATAGGAGGCTTCTTTGAAACTTTTCTGATTCATAAATAATATAGTAGTTTACAAAGAGGAAGTTTGTGGGAAGCAGCAGTAAACAGTCTCGCAATCCATCTGTTATTATGGAATCCAGAAGAGCTGAATCAGGATCCACATTGTTTATGATATAAAAGATGCTTGGGAAATGTTGCTGAAATAATTATTAACCAAAAATGTCATGTTTTTACTTTTTAGAAGTCTGAGTCATACGTGGTTGTGATGAAATGTACCCACCTGTGTGAATAAATGCAGGAAGTTTACCTGGATTAATAATGTAACAGAACACCAAATGCAGTTCTTAAAAAGTTTTTAAATAGGCATTGCAGAATGTGTTCTTATTTTTTTGATTACTGGTTAATTTTTCAAAATTACATTCAAATATATTCTTTTTAAGCATAATGTGATTCTTCAGAATATAGCTTTAGAATTCCATTTGATAAAAAAGTGATTAAATTCAGTGCTGAGTATGAAATTAAAATAGCCAAAGCTAAAATTGTCTTTCTACTCTGTCTCTTGACCTTGACCTCACCCCAGTTTTTCTCCTCACCAACAGCCCTAGCACACACACAAACAACACACAGAGAAAGAGAGAGAGTTAAAGGAAAGGAAAGATTTAGGGTGAGAGTTGCAGTGTTGCCTCCTTTTGAGGTCCAGGAATTATTCCTCAAGACTAACTTCTTTGATACTTATTTAATTTTTCAAAATTTTGCAAAGAACAAACCAAGAAATGTGTTACTATAAAGAAATTTCAACAGTGAGACCTGCCTTGTTTCAGATTTACTCTAAATGAAATCAAAATGTTTTTTCTTGTACATCTTTTTGTCTGAAGCATGATAATAAATACATAAATCCTATCATAGTAAGATAAGCCACCACAGCTGGAAAACATGGTTGGTAATACACAACCAGAGCAGAAGTTTTAACATCCTAAAACAATAGCAACACAATCATGTCTATGGATTTCCAATAATACTAACTTAGAAATGTAATACAATTAATCCATCACTTACCCTTAATTAGCTAGAAATAGATTTTGCTCATTATGGGGAAAATAAACTAAAAACCTAACCAAAATAGAATGCCCATATGAAGATGCAGCTATATTGACCATAAGTAACAGGTATATGGATCTAAAACATTGATCATGCATCATTTTTCTTGAGTTTCAAATTGGTTTGGGTTTCTTTTTCTGTATTTTATATAAAACCTATAGAACAAAAATCTACACATAATCCTCCTTTAAGGGCATTCTATTGGGCTAAACCGTACAGAAACCAGCTTGAATAACAAGAATTCATTATTCTCTGCCTGCAAACATTGACAACAGTGCCATCTTCTGGCTCTATAAAAGCAACTCCTGCATTCTATTCTACTTTTGTCAAACTGCTTAAAGTTCTTTCTACCGAGAATGAATAATCCTCAACCAGGTTTTCGAATACAATGGTCTTTATTAACAAGTGCGAGTTTGCGCCTTTATAACTAGGACCAGGACAACTTAACTCCTGTGTTTCTTTTCCTTTGACGTATATAACTTTGTAAGTAGTAAACTCTTTATTTCTAACTGTTAATTCTCTTTCTCACTCGTCCATTCTTATCTTCAATTTCTGGTGTTTTACTTAACCTTAGCCCATGCCTACCTACTTGCTTTGTTCTAAGAATTTTTTTCTCTCTATATAGTTCTAAGTATGTGTCTCTCTACTCCTTTTGTTCTATTTGATCTCTGCAGCTCTATTGGTGATGTTTATTTGGAATTAATTTCATACTTTAATTCTGTACTCTCTAGTATTTCTTTTCCCTATCTCCTCATGGCTTTCTTTTAAACCTCCTCTGTATTTTTCTAACGTTGTCCAAATCGGTAAAATTTAACAATTAGTAAAATGTAAATAAATAGCTGTAATTGCTTTAAAAATCTCATAGCCATAAAATACTATCTGCTGTTGATGAACGTTGGAAGAAAAGCTACATCTTTTCATGTACATTCAGCAACAGATAAATAACCAAAATAGTAATGTCTCTTTCAACCTTTCAATATGTTCAGTACAGTTAAACACCAAATGGAGTAATGGTAACATGCAAGGGGAATTCTGCATCTCCGTAACAAGTTTAAAACTGCTATTGAAAGAGGAATAGCAGTGCTTTGGACAGGATGGGTGATCAACAGATACTGAATGAAAAATAATTAGGTGATCAGCTCCAAACAGGGACACAGGAAATGACACAGGTGAGTGGAATACGGGTTTGTAGAAAGGAGGGCAGAATGTGTGTAAATTTCCTAATCAAATCAGTGCACTAAAGACATCGGAGATTTTTTCCCTTCAAAAAAAAGTTGCTTTTTTTTTAAGCACTAAGCTTGTCAAATTTTAATCAGGGAGATAGATGAGTGACAGATGAGGAGTAGTAAATGACAAGAAATTTTCAGTGAGCAAAAAAATGAGTGAAAATGGAGAACAAAAGCTGAAACAGGGAAGCGAGCTAGATGGTAAGGGGAAACGGAGGAGAGAAGGGGAGCAGCCAGGATGAGACCACAGAAACCCAGGTGAACCAAAGCTCTTTCTTGAAACTTGTGCAGGAAGAAAAGAAACCGAAATACTGATTGTTGCCCAGGGCTTTGTGAATCAAAGTAATGTGCTGTCCAGAGCAAAGTGAGGAAAACACAAAAGAGCAGATTTGAGGGTCTGCGGACCTGACTTCAATGGCAAGTGAATTATGAAAATTCCTGCGGAAATTATAACCCAGCCACACAATGCCACATGGACATACCTCCTGCTTCACAATCAATGTGTGACAGCGTCACTCTCCTGCTAGCCCAGCAGTTCCCAGACTTTGCACCTTAGCATCGCTTGGAAAGCTTTTGAAAGTCCTGATGCCCACATCACACTCTCATACAAACTATTTAAATATGACTTTCTGGGGGCCCAGCAGGCATTAGTATACACGTTCACAGATCCTCATATCAGTCCAATGTGTAGCACAGTTTGGGAACCACCGAAGTAGACTAAAAATGTTCCCAAGGGCAAGGTCTATAGCTCAGCCCCTTTTGATACCTTCGGAGTATTAGGCATAGTGGCTGCATTACACACCCTCGTTAAGGGAAAGTAGTAAACATCAGCTTTGGACCTTCCACCTTTGTGTGTGTTTCAGAGTCACGGACTTTCCTTCCTTTCTCCTGAACTTGAGAATTGAATATTTCTGCTTCCTAATCCCATGACCTAGGACGAGCTACTTAACTGTCTCAGCTTTAGTTTCTTCGTTTGTGAAGTGGGCTTCATCACAAAGCTGTTGAGAGGATCAAGTGAGATAATGCGAGCAAATCCCTCGGCTTAGTGCCTGCCAAATAGTCAACGCTCCAAAAATGTCAGCCGGTATTATTATCCATTTATTCATGAGTTAATTCCCTGCCAACATAAAGGATTTTTTAAAAGTCTTTTGAGAAAGAAAGTATCAAGAACTTTATCACAGCAGCCTGAAAAAGGGAAGTCCAAGAGACAAGAGGAAGAAACAATCTTTTTTTGAAGGGTTAGGAGAAAGTTGAAGATGCATGAAGGATGGGATATTTATATTAAATCCAACTCAATGCCTTGTATTTTAGTCCACAGTTCCCAATTAAAGAAGGTGAGATTTAGAAATCAATCAATAATTAATCAGTTGTTTGGAAAAACAGAAATATGCTTCAAGGGAGGGAACATTATAGCAAGTGAAGACAAAGTTTAGGGTCCCTCACTTCCTCCTGTCCCTTAAGCCGGGCCCTTGGAGTCTAGACAAGTGAGCGTGTGCCTGGTGTCCAGTGGCCCCTGTAAGGCAGTATAGGTGGAAGCTCCCCCATGAGCCCAGCCTTCTGACCCACTTTCAGCTGGTCAACCCAGGAGATCTCACTTTGTCTTCTTGTGGCCAGAAATTCATCCTGAAATAGAGCAATTCTGAAAATGGGAGACTCTGATTTTTAACTGCCCCTGCTGGCCTCTGTGCTAGAGTTTTGGAGACCCCGTAAAAGTTGTCCAATTGTAAAGAACTCAGTTATTGCACCCTAAAGGAGAGGTGGGCACAGCAGCAGAAGTGTTGGGGCAGGGCTGCCAGGGCAGAAGAAATTGCACTGTGAACAAGACGACAGCTTATAATTGAGTTAAATGTATTATCTTTAAGCGATTGAAGTCTGAAAGGCAAATTAACCTAAGAAGCCCTCCATAACCATTATGGTGGGGTAAAAAGCAGATCACTCTAGGTAGGAAGGGTTTCATCAAAGGCCAGGAAAACTAGATGATTGGACATTATGTGTAAATTGGAATCTGTTTTCACAATAATCAACTTGTTAATTTTCAATGAAATTATTTCAAAGAAATTTTAGCATTTCCTGAACTCTCTTTATTTGCTTCTATCCTTTTCTTTCACCAGATGGACATAATGTCAATGTTTAAAAGGAAGTATTTATGCCTTTCTTTCAACAGTTAATTATTACCTGTCAGGCAGCTGAAGATATCAGGCAAGGCTAAGCAGAGTAAAATGTGTCGCTTTTCCAGGCAGAAATTCACCCACTCAACAAATGTATATTAAGTACCTGATGTGTGCAGGGCACAGAGCTTATTTCACTGAAAGCTGGTCAGTAAACTCAGAAAGAGAGAGAGACCATTGCCCTCCAGCATTCTAAACTTACACAAGCAAGGAACCAAGATGTTATGGATTGGATTGTGTCTCCCCAAAATGTATCTGTTGAAGCGCTAACCTTCATTATTTAAGAATGAGACTGTATGTGGAGATAAAGCAGGGGTCCCTAAACCACTTCCCACCCCTCCCCACCACAGACCAGTACCAGTCTGTGGCCAGTTAGGAACCGAGCTGCACAACAGGAGGTGAGCAGCTAGCAAAGTGTCATCTGTATTTACAGCAGCTCCCCATTGTTTGCATTACCGCCTGAGCTCCTCCTCCTGTCAGATCAGCAGCAGCATTAGATTCTCATAGGAGTGCCAACCCTATTGTGAACTGCGCAAGTGAGGGATCCAGGTTGCGTGCTCCTTTTGAGAATCTAATGACTGATGATCTGTCACTGTCTCCCATCACCCCCCAGATGGGACCATCTACTTGCAGGAAAACAAGCTCAGGGCTCCCACTGATTCTACATTATGGTGAGTTGTATAATTATTTCTTTATATATTACAATGTAATAATAGAAATAAAGTGTACAATAAATGTAATATGCTTGAATCATCCCCAAACCATCCCCTCCCACCCCACCCCTGTTTGTGGAAAAAATTGCTGCCACAGAACCAGTCCCTGGTGCCAAAAAGGTTGGAGACCACTGAGTTAGAGCCTTTAAAGAAGTGTTTAAGTTAAAATAAGGCCTTTAGGGTAGGCCCTTATCCAATCTCCCTGGTGTCCTCATAAGAGGAGGAAATTTGGACATGTGAAGACATGCCAGGATTCCGTGCACACTGAGAAAAGACCACGTGAAGGTATCATAAGAAGATGGGCATCTACAAGCCACGGAGAGCAGCCTCAAGAGAAACCAATCTTGCTGACACCTTGATCTTGCACTTCTGGCCTCCAGAACTGTGGGAATATAAATGCTATTTATTTAAATAGCATTGTTTAAGCCACCCATTTTGGCTTATTCTGTGATGACAAAAGTATTTTGTTATAGCAGCCCTAGCAAAATAACATATAAGCCAAACATTTATAGGACCAAAATGCCTTAGTTCTTCCTCATGCACGGCAAACTCTAGCTCCTTCAGGTATCATTTTGTGTCCTCTTTTTTCTGGAAGTCTCAGCCCTAAATTAGTCCCTGAATCCTCTAGACAAAAACTCACTACTCTTTTCCCGTAACAAAGGAATTTGTATGTATGGGTGGGTGGGTGTGTGTGTGTGTGTGTGTGTGTGTGTGTGTGTGTGTTAAATATCCCATAATCAAAAACGGTTTCCTAGTGAATTACAGAGACAAAATGCTTGAAAAAGTATGTGCCATCTTGTTACATTCTCTTAATTCCCTTTAGAGTGAGTACAATAAAGTAAAACTTCATTATATCACGGAATATAGTTTCTACAAAATAGTACTACTTCTACATTGAAAGATTAGTTCTGCCTGGATCCAGTACACATGTCATATTTCTGGAAAGTCATTTGACACGAATCAGTCTAAAAAATAAAACAAGCAGGTGCATAATATATTACCCAGAATAAAATAAACATGGCTTCATTTTTAAGTGCCAGAGTATTTCGTCCGTTAAATCTCCATCAGCTACTGCATGTTTGGCGCCCTCTTGTGTCCATTTTGGGATAGGTTTTTTTCGTGGAATTTGCGAGCCATTCACCCCATGGCATCTCTAATTCAATCCCTCAAAACTGTAAGCGAGCACTCGATAGAAATCAATCTCTCCTTTGTCTACATAAATTATACCAATTATAAAAATACCATTTGGTTAAAATATACATTATAAGATTTCAAATTTTAAGTAAACATTTCTATACCCATTTGACTTCCTGAATATTTGAGCTTTTTTCTGTAGATTATTGTAGAGAAAAGTTTTTTCTCTTGCTTTTATAGTTAATAGGTATTCATATTTATTTGTTGATCCTTCAGCATTTTAGTTCTAAAATGTAGGTCCCTCAAGTATCCTTTAAAAATTAATTTTTAACTCAGATTTCCACAGAAAAATATTACGTAAAACATTTTTACAAAACAAACCATAAAGCGTGTTCTCTGCCATGACTATATCTGTACGGTTTTGTTTGAGATACCAATTGTTAACGCCATCATTGCTATTTCCACCAAAAAGATGAATAAATATAAGCAAATTGCCAAAACATGACTTCATGCAGATTAGCTTAGTACATTGGTGATTACAGTACAAAGGTCACATTGCGTGTTAAAGTTAATTTCCCCAATTCTGATCTAATAAGGCATCCACCTTGGTTATTTCCTTGTTTGGTATAGATATCATAAAATATGAATTGACATCTATATCACAAATCATCTGGGCCTATCCCTATTTCTCATTACTAACATTTAGTTCAAATACCATTCATCAAAATCTAACCACCCAATTTACATTTATACTGTATTCAGATAAATAACCATGTTCATCTGGGGCCTGGGCTTTATTTCTCCTGAAGGCATAATTAGGGCCAGGCGTGGTGGCTCATACCTGTAATACAGCACTTTGGGAGGCTAAGGTGGGAGGATGGCTTAAGCCCAGGTCAAGGCTGCAGTGAGTCATGATTGTGCCACTGCACTCCAATCTGGGCAACAAAGTGAGACCCTGTGTCTCAAGAAAAATTAAAAAATTTAAAAATAAAGGCATCATTAAATTCCCCAAGTAAATTCATTAAAATTTACCCCCTAGGCAAGGGACTGGCAAACTGACAAATAAGGACTATTTCAGAAGTTTCCAAAAGATGCAAAGACAAAATAAATACCTCATAAGTCGTAAGCGAGATGGACAACTGTTGAGAACAAAGAGAAGCAACTTTAAGCTGGAATCAGCAAAAGCTGCTGTGAGGTAGAACAAGAACGTTTGACAGCAAAGCATGCACCAGCCAGGGACCTTGGTCAGATCATCACCAGCAAAACAGGGATACTTCTTACTGTATCCATTGTTAATGGGGATAGCACATAAGAAATACTTAAAGAAAAGGGTATGAGTAAAAACATGCATTTAATGAATTAATGCAGTTTAGATATTAAATATAGAGTTAGAAGCAAATATACAAATAATGCTTTTATTCTTAGAAAACATCTTTATTCTTTCAGACTCTGAGAGTTAGTCTAAAATTGCAGATAAGTACAAAATTACAAACACAAACTCAGAATTCACCTTTTTGTGGGGGAACATAGGAAGAAGGTAAAGCAAAGTGTCTGTGATTTTGTATCAACCTGGTTAGGCCACAGTGCCCATTTGTTTGGTCAAACATCAGTCTAAATGTAGCTGCAAAGGTTTTTTTTAAATAAACTTTGAATAAAGCAGATTAACCTCCATAATGTGGATAAGTCTTATTTAATCAGTTGAAGGCCTGAATTCTACAGCAGATTTTGAAAATGCCAATATTCATAACGGCATGAGCCAATTCCTTATAATAAATATTTCTTACGCACACTCTCTTTCTCTCCACACACATACACAACACACACACTCACACACACATCTTTTTGGTTTTGTTTCTCTGGAGAACCCTGGCATACATAATCCATATGTTTTATAAATATTATATATATTTATATTTACATATATATATCTTACACATACTCTGTATGCATATATATGGATGCATGTGTGTATTTCTCCTAGAACAAGGTCAAAAGTATCCTTGACAAGGGTACTTTTATAAATAGGTTATAGAGTTCTGGCAAAGCAGGAATTAGTTGAGGATTAAGATGTTACAACCTTCTCCAGGCCTGAATGAAACTATGGCCTGAGATTTTCTAATTCCACAAGAGCTTGCCTCACCCTAACCTCACTGCAAGGTACTAGGTCACCGTGGGTCATGCACCCCTCATTACACTGAATCTGCTCCTCCTCCCCTCTCTACTGTCACTCTCTAGCCTGTGACCCCCTTTGCCTATGACAGTGTCCTCTCTGGTCAGCCTTATTCCAGTCCTCCCCACACCCTTCTCCCCAGTGCAACCACCACCTTTCTCGCCAGAGGAATCAAATCACATGACTCCCTTAAACCTTTGGGTGGCTCTCACTATGCCTCCGCTTTGTCACTGTCATTCTTTTAAAACATAATTACTTGTATTTCCTCAGCCACACCCCCATTGTGTACTACTCCACACCTTTACAGAAGTGGCTACCTCTTCTTGGAATGGTCTCCTCTTGTCTTCGCTTGTCCTTCTCATGCAAATCCAGTACACACATTGGTGTGTCTGAAAGCCTTCTCAGCCAACCCCTCACAGCAGAATTCGCCACTGCCTCTTCCAGGAGGCTACTCTGCATTGCACCCTATGATAATAATCAGCCCCTAGTTGATTCATCTTTGCCTACCAAGCACATGGCCCAGTGCCTGGCACACAGTAGGCCCTTGCAGAATGATTATTTGAGAGAAGTGAATTGAATTCATCAGATGCCTAGGTGCAAGCTGCCGTCCTGACTACCTATTAGCGAGAGGGCTATAGCAGGTGGGGAAGGTGTCTGTTCACATCCCTAGCTGGAGCCAAGGAAAAGATCTTCCATCTTTCCTTGAGGAATGGTCAGGAAATCTAAAGTTAATGATCTTGTGCCTGCCTGGCTGGGACAAGGGTCACAGGAAGGCTGTGCCTGGGGAGTGTGTAGGGCTGGAATTAGGGGATAAGAAAGAAGACAGGATATCCTGGACTGACAGAGGAAGTGAACTCAAGAAAAACAGAGGCCATCAGGCCTGAGTTTTTGAGAGAAAGATCTGGAGTAACGGAGAACCTGGGAAGTGGTAGCACAAAATAATGGTGATGATAACAGCAGCCATAAGCAAGACTGAAATAGAATGTGTGACAGAAGTTCAGGGGTAGCAGGAAGAGACAGTGAACGAGAAGATACAATTGGAAAACCTTGTGTTGATGGGCAGCGAACAGCCGGCAAGTGGAGAAGAGGGTGGAGGGTGAAATATTTTTGTTTTTAAATCAATAACTTGTCTTAAAATGACAACTGAACTTGCTATTAATTAATTAATTTTCATACTCATCTTTTTTTGTGTGTTTGTTTTTAGTTTAGTTTGTTTTGTTTTTTGAGATGGAGTCTTGCTCTGTCAACCAGGCTGGAGTGCAGTGGCGCAATCTTGGCTCAAGCGATTCTCCTACCTCAGCTTCCTGAGTAGCAGGGACTACAGGCACCCACCACCATGCCTGGCTAATTTTTTGTATTTTTAGTAGAGACAGCGTTTCACCATGTTAACCAGGATGGTCTCGATCTCCTGACCTTGTGATCCACTCGCCTCAGCCTCCCAAAGTGCTGAGATTACAAGCGTGAGCCACCACGCCCAGCTTCATGCTCATCTTTTAATAAAAGCTTCTTTGGGAATGATAAGCCCTCATATGACACAACCTGATCCTCTCTTTGAAGTGTCTATGAATTTTTCATGGCTTCCAACATTACTTATATTGTTTTATCATCACTTCTCTTTTTGGAAACACTCCTAAAAATGTTTTAGAATGTAGGCATGGAAAAAAATTACATTATCTTAAATTAATATGAATGAAGAAGGTAAGAACATTCAAGGAAATGGCAAAGAGGGAATTAAATGCAAGTTTTTTCCAGGTAACTCCAGCAAACACTAACAAAGGGATGACTTGAGAAATCAATAATCTGGTTCTTCTTTGCCTATAGAATCAAGTTGGTTCAAAAATGGAGCCAAACGTTTTACATTAAGAACAACTGGCATACTAAAATAATTATTTATAAGTAATAACATGTTAGTCTGAAACTTTAGATACCAGTCCTGACTCTCAGGACTGGGAAAACGCACTTGGCCCAGCTCAGAAGCCACTGAAACACTGTGGGTTTGGCACCTCATGTCAAGCCCAATCCGTTTGCTATTTGAGTTCATTTATTCTTGGCAAAATGTAACTTCCTGCCCCTAAGAAGAAAGATTTTTAAAGTCTCATAAAAATGATTCCAAAGTTTACTTGGACTTCAAAAGGCTCTTACAAAACAACATTTTTATTAGTTAAATTTATGGAATATGGTGCATAAGGATTACATTTTCTTTTATCTTAAATAAGTAACAATTAGGGCAAAACCAATGGGATGTGGAGTTGGGAGAAGCTTGGCAAAGAAAAAATCCACAGGGGACCACTTTGCCATGAGTTACAGGAAAAACAGAATCTCCAGAGAGGGAGTGTGCTCTCTCTAGGAACTCTAGAACTGGGACGCAGCTCAGTTTTTCTTCAGATCATCAAAGCCCAGCGCTTACTACCAAGGGAGGCGTCCTTACACTAAGGTCTCTGTATAATAGCTCACATCAGGTCTGATCCAATACCAGAAGGCAAAAAGAACCTGATAATGCGTATTGCTGACATCTTACTGGGTGCTCATGTTCTTCAAAAGATGAAAAAACCGAGTTACCTTCTCCAGTAAAGGCTGAGCACCAGCAGGAAGAGCTGAGGTGTGAAGAGGAAAGCCCTAGGTCACGAGCCTTCCTATTTTCACAGCCTGGGCATACCCAGTCTCAGAAAGAAGATCCCAGGAATGTGGCTCATGCCTTCCCAATGCCCACTCTGCTTGATTATTAATCTTATATTTTAAGTGCTGGGTTAGGTTGAAAGTCTTGAAATTTAGCGCACTAGATTTATTTAGTATAATAGACCTTTGTTAACCCAGCATTCATTGTGTGACTTCCTGAAGATGCCAGATTGTTTAGGAAAGCAAAAATCATCATAACATTAAGTGTTTACTAGTAATCTGACAACTTATAAAAATTAGTCCCCACTCCAGGAGTGCTGGCTGGGTCCATTCCTACATAAAGCCAAGGCTTTGTTCATTAATTTTTCCCCAGATAGTGTGCTGTTGGAAATACTGAACAGTATAGTGCCACATACTGCAAATTGATATAAGTCTTGCAAAAGATGCAGGCTTTCACGGCACCAGTGAAAGTGACATTGGTGGATCTGCTGGAATTGCAGGCAAAGCCATTCCATATCCTGCCCTGGAGGTGTCTAAACAGACAGCTGCAGAGAGAGACTGCCTAGGGCCCCAGGTGTGATCACGGAGAGCCTGTGCCAGCAAGACTGATGGCTGAGAAGGGGAGGGGAGGGAGGAAGAACTCAGAATTAGTAAGCAAAAGGAAAACACTCAGGATGGGTTGGGAACATCCTGCAGGTACCAGAAAACGAGGATAATGTGAAAAATATAGGGACAATGATTAAAAAATCAAAGGATCTGACTTAAGGGAATTCTCATTGAAAAGTTGTGATAATTCAAATATTAAATAATTATTATTGTTACATTATAATTAAATAAAAATAAAATTAGTGTTAGGTATAAAATAAAAATAGTATTAGGTAATTGGAATGATTTGATCTATGAAAGATTGAGTTCAAAATCAAAGTCAAAGGAGAAAAGCTAAAAGAAATAGTAAAAAAAAGGAAACTTATAATACAAAAGAAGAATGAAAACAGGATTTTTGTTTGTCATTATTTCATGAGGTAAGGGATGTATATATGCCTATATGTATACCAATGTACATACATATGCATATATGAATTATATGCACAAATTTTGCTGCTATATTAGTTCGTATTATATATAATATGAATGTATACATTTATACGTATATATTTATACATATCATATTATATATAATATGAACGTATGTAATATATATGTTCAGGGTAAGTAGAAAAGAAGAATGGACAAAATAATTGGGAGTGAGCTGAACTAATACAGAAATAGAAGGAACTCTATCAAGAACAGAAAGGGTTGATCAGTATTCTGGTCTTGTATAATAACCACATTTAACCTCTGATGGTCACACAAAATGACGAAGTAGAAAGAAGGCTCAACAATGTGCTGCAAATGACAAAACAGAAAGAGGGTCCAAAGAGGAGAGCTCATAAAGCAGACTGACTTCCTCATCTCCTAGGAGCCAAAATCTTTAGATAACCCACAAATTCTTATAATATACTAATAAGGAACACACACGTCTAATGATGCTAAAAAAAAAAAGTAGCTCAGTGAATCATAATGTTAGGACGATGGCTATGTACTGAACCATGAGAAGCTGAAAGGATACCTTATTTCTGGGGAAGACATCTACTTTCAAAAAATTAAAACCTATATCCCCAATGAGGGCTGAAGACGTAACAAGAAAGCCCTGATTATTAATATACACTCAGCCTAATGATCAGTGCGCAGGCTCGAAGCTCCTGAACTAAATAAGCAGGTCTCACACCCACCCAAGAGTTTTGAACTGGACTGCCTAGATCTTGTAACTTCTACCGGTCTGAGGCCACATCTCTTTTTACTTTGGGTTAGTAAATGTATTGCTTACTGAAAGCCTAAGGAGGCAACCTCAGGAATAAATGAAAATTAGGATAAACATTGTGGTGAGAATCAAGATAAGGATAAAAACATTTGCTTAATTGTTCTAGTGGTAAGTGTGTTGAGCACTTTTAGAACCCTGGTTAGTTTGTGTTTGGTCTGTTTTGAAAGATTTTTAATCTTTGTAAGGTAATCTGATCTGTTAAACTTGTGATTTTTTTTTTCCTTAGATGGGGCCATGCTCTGTTACCCAGGCTGGAGTGCAGTGGTGTGATCTTGGCTTTCCAACCTCCACATCCCGGGTTCAAGCAATTCTCCTGCCTCAGCCTCCCAAGTAGCTGTGATTACAGGTGCCCGCCACCACACCTGGCTAATTTTGTATTTTTAGTAGTGATGGGGTTTCACCATGTTTACCAGGCTGGTCTTGAACTCCTGACCTCAAGTGATCCACCCACCTTGGCCTCTCAAAGTGCTAGGATTACAGGCATGAGCCACTGTGCCCAGCCGTAAACTTGTGATTTTAATTAAGAATGTTCATATGTACAAGTATTATTTACATGTTGGGGGGAAATTTCTTTTTAAAGTAAATTCTGTAAGTAGTATGTTAAAATTTAGTATAATTGCTTATTTTTTTAAAATGCTAGTCATTTGATTAATAATTAAGATTAATGAAGCAGTATACAAGTGATCTTGTATACCTTTCAACACTCAAAAGGCCATTTCATGGAGAACAATCTATCTTTGCTCATTCTAAAACTATGCAAAGTTGTAATCTTTACTTATTTTTTTAAGTATAACTTATTTTTATACATTTCATTCCCTTCTCCTAGGTAAAGTTTCTCGTAAATTAGCTTGAACTTCTTGCACATCAGTTTATGTACAAGGTAGCCTGGGATGGATCTTCCCCCTAATTCTATTTCCAATACTTCCCAGGTCAAAACTTTTTAAAACAATAAATAGGGAAGGACATAGCAACGACTTTTGTAGTTCCTTCTAGAAGGCAGAGCTGAGCAAATTTTTCAATGTGGCAACATGAAAAAGACATTGCTGGCCAGGTGCGGTGGCTTAGGCCTGCAATCCCAGCACTTTGGGAGGCTGAGGCAGGTGGAATGCTTGAGACCAGGAGTTCAAGACCAGCCTGGCCAACATGGCAGAACTCCATCTCTATTAAAAATATACAAAAATTCGCCAGGTGTGGTGGTGCATGACTGGACATTCAAGGAAATGGCAAAGAGGGAATTAAATGCAAGTTTTTTCCAGGTAACTCCAGCAAACACTAACAAAGGGATGACTTGAGAAATCAATAATCTGGTTCTTCTTTGCCTGTAGAATCAAACTGGTTCAAAAAAGGAGCGAAATATTTTACATTAAGAACAACTGGCATACTAAAATAATTATTCATATGTATTCTATTTCCAATACTTCCCAGGTCAAAACTGTGATCCCTGCTACTTGGGAGGCTGAGACATAAGAATTGCTTGAACCGAGGAGGCGGAGGTTGCAGTGAGCCAAGATCATGACACTGAACTCCAGCCTGGACGACAGAGCAAGAGTCTGTCTCAAAAAAAAAGAAAAGAAAAAGATATTGCTTAGAAAAGTAACTTGAGTCCTGTTGAGCCTAAGTAAAGGACAATAATGGAAGTTTCTAGTCTGCAAAATATGAAGATGCCCCTCAGAGACACAGCTGTGGGTGCCTCTCACAAGACAGATGTTCAGGAAACCTGGGCTGTTGCTCTGGAATTTTCAATGAGTTATTTTACTTGCCTTTGCCTCAGTTTACAGAAAATAAACTGGCAACAATATCTCCTTGTTATTGTGAGGATAAAATAAAAGGTGTGACATTTCTCTTTTAAATGTATAAAATGCAGAAAAATTGGAGGCAACTGGAAGGTACAGTAGTGGATGTGAGGTAGTAAGCGGGAAAAAAGGATATGTCAATCTCCTAAGATGAAATAGGCATTCGGAAGGCCGTAACGTGATGTATGAGTGACACTGATTAGCTAAAAATCCTATATAGTGTCTTAAAACAGCAGCAGTAACAACAACAAAGTTTATTTGAGAGGAGGAATTCTGGAAAAAAGCTTCTTTCAAAAAAAAAAAAAGAGGTTTCTAGTGCTCAGACAGTTCGTTCCTCTGCAAAGGCGGGTTACTCTGTTGGGGTCCATTATAGTTCTGAGGACCAATAGTACAGGACAAGGAGATGGTTCCTGGTCCCTGTTCTCCTCCCACAGATCTGTCCCACCTCCCAGGCTCTATACATAGAGTAACAGAGATGGGAAGCCCAGAACCAGTCCCTTTAATGCACTTATTTGCAAAACAAGATGTCACTATGCAGCAGAGTGACAGTCCTTTCCCCTGGAACTGTCCCAGAGTTCTCCAAGCTGAAGCCAGGGCTACATTCACCATCTCAGACTCCTGCTGAGCTAAGTAACCACCCTCTCCTACCTTCTCTTCAGGAGCCCTGGCACCCTTGCTCTGGGGAGAGTTTGAAGAGCAACCTGAAAGTTCCCACAGTTTTTCCTCAAATCTGGGTTTCCATGAGCATGGGCCACCAGTCGGGAGAGCCACATGCCTGCCCTTGCCTGGCTCAAGGCTGTCACTGTCTGTCAGATTCATATCGCTCTCTGACACTTAGACTTCCAATCTGGATCTTGACCTTGAACTGGACTCTGTAGGAAGTTCTTAACATTGAAGGAAGTTATTTATCTCTTTTCAACTAACCCAAGCACTTTCTAGCACCTTTTAGCAGTCTAATGACTCCATGGATAAAATGTTAGGGAGCAGGACAGTGACACGGCCACAGAATATCACACATGGAATCCTCATTCATTCCCCCAGGGAAACAGCACCTGTAGAGGACAAATCTGGTAGACACCACTGTGACAGGTGATTTTATATGTCAACTTGACTAGGCCACAGGATGTCTAGACATTTGTCAAATTTTTTTTTATATGTCTGTGAGGATGTTTCTGGATGAGATTAACATTGAATCAGTAGACTGAGTAAAGAAGACTGCCCTCCCCAGTGGGGGTGGCCCTCATCCAACCTGTTGAAGCCCTAAATAGAACAAAAAGGCTGAACCTCCCCCAAAATATGGTGATCTCAAGCTGCCTGACTTCTGGAGCTGGAACATTGTTCTTTTTCTGCCTTCCAACTCAAACTGAAAATGAGCTCATCTTGTATCCTGAGTCTGCTGGCTTCCAGACTGAACTATACTTTGACTCTCCCAGGTTTCCAGCTTGCAACTGCTGGTCTTTGGACTTCTCAGCCTCCATAATCATGCATAAGCCAATTTCTATATAGATCTAGAAATTCATATATATATGTGTGTGTGTGTGCGTGTGTGTGTGCATATATATACAGTCATGAATCACTGAGCAGTGGGCATACTTTCTGAGAAATGTGTCATTAGGCACTTTTATCATTGTGTGAACATCATAGTGTACTTACACACGCCTAGACGGTGTAGCCTACAACACACCTAGGCTATATGGTATAACTTGTTGCTGGTAGATTACAAACCTGTACAACCTGTTACTGTACTGAATACTGTAGGCAATTGTAAAACAATAGTAAGTATTTGTGTATCTAAACATAGCTAACCATAGAAAAGGTACAGTAAAAATACTGTATAAGAGATAAAACATGGTGTGCCTGTATAGGTTGCTTACCATAAATAAAGCTTGCAGGTTGGCAGTTACTCTGGGTGAGTCAGTGAGTAAATGATGAGTGAATGTGAGGGCCTTGGACATCACTGTACCCTACTGTAGACTTTATAAACCCTGTACACTTAGGTTACCCTAAATCTATTTTAAAATTGTTTTCTTTCTTCAATAATAAATTACCCTTAGCTTACTGTAACATTTTTACTTGACAAACCTTTTAATTTTTAAAATTTTCTGACTGTTATAATAATACTTAGCCTAAAACAGAAATGAATTGTATAAGTGTACAAAAATATTTTCTCTCTTTATTTTTATTTTATGAACTCATTTCTATTTTTAATTCTTTTAACTTTTCAAAATTTTTTATCAAAAACTAAGACTCAAACACACATTAGCCTAGGCCTACACAGGGTCAGGATCATCAGCATCACTGTCTTTCCCCTCCACATCTTCTCCCACTGGAAGGTCTTCAGGGGCAATAACATGCAAGAACTGTCATCTGTGATAACAATGCCTTCTTTTGGAATGCCCCCTGAAGGACCCACCTGATGCTGTTTTACAGTTAATTTTTTTATATTAGTAGAAGGAGTACACTACAAAATAATGATCAAAAGTATAGTATAGTAAATACATAAGCCGGTAACATAGTCATTTATTTTCATTATCAAGGACTATTTACTATACACGATTGTATGTGCTAGATTTTTATATGACTGGCAGCACAGTAGGTTTGTTTGCACCAGCATCACCACAGACACAAGAGTAATGCATTGAGTTATGATGCTACAATGGCAGTAATATGTCGGCTGATAGGAATTTTTCAGCTCCATAGTAATTGTGCAAGACTGCCATCATATATTTGGTCTACTGTTGACCAAAACCTCGTTATACAGCATATGACTGTCTATGTTTAAACAAAGAACCACATTTTTGACGAATTTTAATTTTTTATTTAAGAGTATAGTGTAATAAGGGTAAAGTGTCTGTAATTTGTTTAAATTCTTCAGAAAAAAAGGAAGAAAAACAGGATAGAGAAAACAATACAGCAGAATCTTGCTAAATGAGTGATGCTAATGTCGGCAAGTTGGGTGATGGATATATTGGGGTTCACTGCAAACTTTATATTTGTGTATGTTTGAAAGCTTTCGTAATAAAAATTAAATACAGTACATATTAAATATGTATGCCACTTAGCACTTAATCAACATTTTTTATCTTGCCTTGTTAGATTTTATTATTTTATCTTGAGCAAGTAGCATCAACATAGCCTGGGAAATACAGTCAGACCTCGTCTCTACAAAAAATTTTAAAAATTAGCTGAGCAGGCTGGGCGTGGTGGCTCACGCCTGTAATCCCAGCACTTTTGGGGCCGAGGCGGGCAGATCACCTGAGGTCAGGAGTTCAAGACCAGCCTGGCCAACGTAGAGAAACCCTGTCATTACTAAAAATACAAAAAAATAGCCAGGCATGGTGGCACATGCCTGTAATTCCAGCTACTTGGGAAGCTGAGGCAGGAGAATCGCTTGAATCTGGGAGGCGGAGGTTGTGGTGAGCCGAGATCGGGCCATTGCACTACAGCCTGGGCAACAAGAGCAAAACTCCGTCTCAAAAAAAAAAAAAAATAGCTAAGCATTGTGGTGCACCACATGTAGTTCCACCTACTCAGAAGGCTGGGGTGGGAGGATTGCTTGAACCTGAGAAGTGAAAGTTGCAGTGAGCCAAGATCACGCCACTGAACTCCAGCCTGGGTGACAGACAAGACCCTGTCCCCCCGCAAAAAAAAAAAAATCAATATAAGAAGTATTGCTGGTGAACATATAGTGCCCTGCACCTAGAAAAATGAAGCTACTTTCAAGAGATTAGTAGGAGAAGGGATCATTGATGATCCCTTGGAGCCAGGGTCTTATTGAAATTTGGAATGGGAAGCAGCTCAGTTATTAAAAAAATAAAATGATACCCTTGCTGGCACAAGGACGAAGGGTAAGTTATCACTTCCCTTTTTCTAGTGTTAAGTAAATTACATTTAACAAAGATGACTCTTGTCAATTTTGTATCACTTTGACTCTTAGGTACTTATGCAGCAAGTTTCTTAGCAGCACTGCTTGCTATAACTTAAACTAGAGAGTTAATAGCAGAAATGCAGCTGTATCTGAAATATGCTACAACTACTTTCAAGAAGGATTTGGAAGAGTAACCTTTAAATGCTTGGCTCAACATCTTAAAGACAAGTTTCTGTTAAGGTGAGAAAGACAACAGTATAGAATGAAAAGCTTACACAGCTGGATTCTAAGGCTGACTCCCCAATTAACTAATTATGTGACTTTAAACCAATCACTTACTTTTTCCAACTCTCTCCAGGGTTCTTTGTTTTTAATAAAATGGGCTGGTGGATGAATTGGACTCTTTCAAGGAGCTCTCCCAGGACAAAGATATGGTCATGCATATTCACCAGTCCATATCCAGCATCTAGCACAGTTCCTCAAACATAAGAGGAATCCAATTCTTATTTTAAGAGAACAAGAAAAACCAGCATATCAAATAATTGGTTACATCCAAAAACCTGTCAATCCGGAGAATTTCTCACATTTGTCTACCTCCTTGACCTGGATCTTTTCACTTTTAATCACGTTTTCCCCCAAGAGAGCCTCCAGAAGTGAAGACGGCGTATAATGCAATCTGACCACTAGATGGCAGCACGAACCCACCTCAGAATCATCCCTAAAGCGGCCACAGACCCCAGACCAGCTGTTTCAACTGAGCCTGCACAACTGAGCAGACTGTGAATAATTAAGGCTGCCCTGGCTGGTATCTTTCCCTATAGCCTTCCTTTTGTTTTAATTATAAGAAATCTATATGAGTTTCACTATTGATAGGAACATAAATGATCTGTTTTTTCAGCCCTAGGATATTGATATTGCCTTTATATAAATTGTTGATCTTTTGTTCATCATGGATTTCCTTTCATTAATTTTGATTAATGCAAATTTTAAGTTACTTTCACCTTAGTCCTGAAAAAACAAGACTGCTTCCAGGGACCACCAAAATAATCTTACAGAGAGACTAGGTAGTATGCATCTGTGGGAGATGCATCTGTGCACACTGGAGACCTCCAGTATACAGAGCAGGAGCTCAGTAACAATGTTTTTCAGTGAACCAGGAAAAGGATATTCGGTGTATGGGTATTTAAAAAAATGAATGCATGCTCAAAAGGTGAGACCTTCCTTTCCTCCTACCTGTTTTTTTTCTTTTTTTTTTTTTTTTCACTAATTCATGGTCTTCTTCATCACCTCTCTCCACCTCCTTCCAGAGCTCCATCTGCTTCCCTGGGTACTACAGTCTGAGACACTTTGCTCCCTTCGTTTTTATTTATTTATTTTTATTCATTGATTGATTGACTGAATGAGACACGGTCTCGCTCTGTTGCTAGGCTGGAGTGCAGTGGTGTGATCACAGTTCACTGCACCCTTGACCTCCTGGGCTCAAGGGATCCTCCTGCCTCAGCCCCAAGTACCTGAGACTAAAAGCACCCACCACCACACCCAGCTAATTTTTGGGGTTTTTTTTTTTTTTGGTTTATTTGTAGAGATGGGGTCTTGCCATGTTAGCCAGGCTGGTCTCAAACTCCTGGGCTACAGTGATTCTCCCACCTAAGCCCCCCAAAATGCTGGGATTATGGGCATGAGCCACTGCACCTGGCCACCCTCCCACTTTTAAAAATCTCCTTTCTATTCTCTCTTTGCTGGCCCACCTTACCAAGAGAAGTTTTCTTTAGCTCCATCTCCTGCTCTATTTCATTTTTTCTTAGATCCCAGAGGAAGTAAGAAAATGGGGTGGCTGGGAAGGGAAAAGGGGAGAATCTCAGAGAATGGAAGGATCAGAGAGCTGGAAGCC
Source organism: Pongo abelii (assembly GCF_028885655.2). NCBI lineage: Eukaryota > Metazoa > Chordata > Mammalia > Primates > Hominidae > Pongo > Pongo abelii. The sequence goes on along the minus strand of NC_071996.2, from coordinate 101,318,417 downwards.
AAATCTAGATTCTAAGCTCCTGGGGCACAGAACGTCCCCGCCAGACTTAGCACAGTGCCTTGCACAAAACAGGTGCACAATAAATATCCATTTGTATGAATGATTACTTGTGTTAATTAGCAATGTGCTCATACAAATAATGAAAAGTCATACAGTAATCTTAAACAATGTCCTATATACAACTATTTCAAGGACTCACGCAAGTGACAACATCCATTAACACTGTAGCTAATTACCTTTGTGCCTCTCGTCTCCTCCCAGTAGCTTCAAGTGCTCAACTCTTAAAAATCCTGAAGGTCAAAGGGTAAGCAGATTCCAGGCTCCCCTTGAACTTTCTCTGAGGCCCAGTCAACATCAAGGCCATGGGCACTGGCATACTCTTTTTTACTGGCATTGGTAAAGCATTGACTGTGGGTGAGGTCCAGGACCCAGGGCTGTGTTTTTCACAGATGCATCCTGTGCTTGGTATCTTTACTTTGCACCTCCAAATTCACACCACAGACATCTCTGCCTGCTCTCTGGCCTGGAGAGCCCCATCATGAGAACCCTCAAGCCCTCTGGATTCTGGCTGGGTGTAGCCAATAGGAAGTTTTGGTATCACAGGGAGGTTATGACCCTTTGCTCCCTTGCTGCAAGGTTACCTGCAGATGACACTGCCTCTAGAAAGAAGGTCACCCCTGCTCAAAGGCAGCAGTCTACAGCCCTGCCTCCTCCCTCCATTCCTAGCAAGGAAAGTTGGTACTACTAGCACTGCTGGTACTATCGCTGTGGTCCTCCGACTCAGGCACATGGGTCCTGACCAATCCTTACTAAGCTCTCCACTTGTAGAACACACTGTGTACTCAGAACTCAGGCTTCCCATTCAGATAGACCCAAGCCAGCTTCCAGGGTCTGTTCAAGTCTAATCCTCAGTTCTGTCTCAGAGTGGGTGGGAAGCTGTGACCCCAGACCCAAGGGCCAGTGGGGCAGTTATTTGTGGAACTGTGAGTGGAGTTTGGACACATGGCCTAGGGTGTCTGGCCATGAGCTTGTAAAGGTGTTTGCAGAACTGAGGGAAGGATGTCTATCCCTCACCTCCTTGTTCTGGTGGCATGGTCTGTAACTTAGAGAATGTGATAATTCTATGTGCAGACTGGCCTTCAAAGTCATTACATAAGTGCCCCATTTGTCGAGGTAGAGAACAGAACAGATTTTATTCAACAGTGTGTTTGCTTGAGTTACAACTTTGAAATATTCTGACTCAGAGCCCATGGGCCTCCATCTGTACTCTTGCCCTGGGCCCTGCAGCTGTCAGGGAAGCACCAACTACTGGCTCCAGCGACTGCACCAGTCTTCGTTGCTCTCCCACACTCACACAGTGTGAACAGCCCCTGCTGTGCAAACTGTCTCGGAATAATCTCAGTTTGAGGGTATCCTCTGTTTTCTATTGGTGCCGTTGATTGATAGATATCACCAAATCCTAACGGTACAAGGCATACAGGTTCTCTATTTTAAAGAAAGTGTTATTGACTGGAATAAACGGAAAAGGGGGAGAGAAGGAAACCTTCATATAAAACTAACTCAAACTAAACACCGAGGGGCAATCAAATTAGCTGCAGCAGTGGGGCTAGATCCATGTAGTGCTCTTAGGGACATGTGTTCCTGTAAGATACAGGCCTTCCAAGGTCATGGAGGAGAGATGTCCAGCCCCTTGGGTGGGATGCCTGGAACAGCCACACTGGGCCAATGCACTGGAAGGGGCACAGGCCACAGGGGGCTACATTTTGTTCTTCTTTTCCAAAGATTATTAAAATTCAGTATTGAAATGTTTATGTAATAACATGCCAAAGATGCCATGACACTTCCAATGAAGCTGCTACTTTTCAAGTGGGATGACCTTGACTGGATCCTTCTGATTAAGTTGTCCTGGTCCCTGGACCTTTCCAGAAACTTCCATGGCTATTTCCCTGGTTTCCAATGTCTATGCTTCCCTCAACATTATCTTTATGTATTGCTTTCTCCCACCTCTGTTATGTATTAGTTTCAAATATTGAGAGCCAGCATGTCCCACAAACTACTGTGGTGTTAATCTGTCATGAGATAAGACTTTTTACAATTTTTTTTAAACTATTGTGGTCTCTGGGGAAAAAATATGGAGAAAAATAGCAGCAATCCTGCCCTTATGGAAGTTAAGTTCCAGCGGGAGAGACAGATAACATTCTGATAACCACCCATCCATTTAACTGGCATGTATTGATAACTTTCAATGTGCCAGACACTGCTCTAAGCCTGGAGGATACAGCCCTAAATGAAATACACACACACACACACACACACACACACACACAGCCCTACGGAGCTTATATACTAGGAGGGGAGATAGATGATAATGTTGAGAAGCCAAGTACATAGTATGAGATTTACACTTTGGGGAGTTTCCCTAGAAGATAGAATCTGAGGCAACAGCTTATGGCTAACACTTCTTTGAGAGTGAAATTCCAGAGAAGCAGGAAAGAGAGAAAAGATGAGGCACAGAAAGAGTTGTCAAACTGGCTATAGCTTCCTTAAAAGCAGTGCTCAGTCCAGTTGGGCCTGAGCATGGAATGGGGGATTGGAAGTGGCTCTCGCAGAGGGCCCACCTGCCCAAGGCAGGGACGCCGCGTTGCCACCCCACCAGGATGGTGACAGAGCTCAAGGAGCCTGCTTTCAGGAAAGGGCAAGCCCTCCCCTCTATGCCCACCAGAATGTGGTGGCTGCTGGGTGATCTTCCCAGAGCATCATTGAGCAGAGAAGCACTGCCCAGCGAATCCAGGAAGGGGCATGGACTGGGTCCACGAGAGTAGTTAAAAAGTGTGGCCTGTGATGAGGAGACTGAGCGGCAGAGGGTCTAGGAACCGTGAAGGCAATGGAAATTTGCAGCTTTAATAGAGTGATCAGGCAAGACCCTCTGAGTAGGGGATGAGCATTGAAACACTAGGGAGGAAGCCCAGAGGGAGGCACACTCTAGACAGAGAGAGAGGCAGCAAGACTGGAGGACAGCATGGAGGCAGTGAATCTGGAGAGGACAGGCTGCGTAGGGCAAGGGGTCAGGGAGTAAAGGCGGCTGCCAGGGAAGCCACACTGGGACGGGCCTGTGACTGAGCTGTGAGGGAGGTGGCAGGCTCTCAGATGACCAGCCTGGAGGACAGACTGATCCTGCACCGAAAAGGGGCAGGAAGGTTATGAGGCCATGGCAGGGATCCGGGCAAGAGGCTCTGATGAGGTGCACCAGTCTAAAAACGGCAGAAGGCCGAGAGACAGACAGGCCTCAGATAGAGAGGGCAAAACCAATGGGATTCCAGAAAAATGCATGTGGGGTAGGAGAGAGAGGGTGCAGACAAGGAAGACTCCAATGATTCTGGCTGACACAACAGAAAGGCTGGAGCTTCTAGTAACCTTGACAGAGAAAGCCTGGGAGGGGCAGGTTAGAGGGAACAGAAGTTCAACTTTCGGGCATCCAAGTGGAGACGTCAGAGGGTTGTTTGTAAATTTGATCTGGAGTTCAGGGGAGAGGTTTGTGCTGGAAGTACGACTTTTGGACCTGTTAGGAAGTAAGTGGCCATTAAAGCCATGAAACAAGTAAGATAATTGCAGATAATGAGAAGTCCAATGACGAAAAGCAAACAGGATTATGGAAGAGAAGGCACAGCAGAGAGAAAGCAAGCCAGGTAGGACAGTCAGGAGGCCTCTCTAAACAGAGGAATGGTCAGCTGAATCTTGAACAGTGGTAAACATGTCCACCGTCCCTTATACACAACCCCTAGGGAAAGGTGAGTTTCAGAATTGGAATTTTGGGATTTTAGACAGAGAACACAGTGCACATACCAGGTTGTATATGACACCCACAGCAGGATCTGGGACAGCAACTCATGATCAATCTTATGAATACTGCCGCAGAAAACATGTATTTATCACATGAAGTGGGATGAAACACGCCAATGGCCTCATCAGTACAGATCACATTTTATGGCTACATGAGTTTGCAAGAAACTTAGTTTTTTCACTTTTTTTTGTAATCTGACATGATTTACTCAGCTATATTTTTTTTTACTTTTCAATGCAAGGCACTGTTTTAAGTGCTCACACACATTAATTCATTTACTCTTCATTACAATCCTAGGAGGCAGGGGCGCTGTCACTATCACTATGTTACAAATGAGGAAATGGAGGCAAGGAGGGCTTTCTTGCATTCCCATAACAGCAGAGCCCAGCTTGTCCAGCTCCCAGGTCAGCCCTCTTAATCACCCTGCCACAAGCACATACAAAGGTCCTGAAGTGGGAGTAAGTGCAGAGTGTTTGAGGACCCAGAGGCTGGAGGTGGCGAATGGCAGAAGTTGGACAGGACAAGACAGAAAAGCCTGGCAGGGCCTGATCCTGAGTTCTTGTAGACTCCTCTGTAGGGCTGAGTGCCCTGAGTACAGCATCTGTTTCTTCTAAATGTTTCTGTTTGTTTGCTTTTGAACAAATTAATCTGATCCATGTCCTCATAAATCCATACCGGCTGCTCTACAGGGACAGACCGAAGAGAGTATCATGCAACCGGGCAGTCAGGTCACACCCCAAATCCCACATTCTTATGTCTACCACCCAGCAAATCCTAGTAGCACATAGAATTATTGAAAATGAAGGAAATTTAAAAATGGGAATTTGCATGTCTTCTTGGCCCCAAATTGGACACATTTAATTCATTTACTATTTTTTTTTAATTTATTTATTTTGAGATAGGTCTCACTCTGTTGCCCAGACTGGAGTGCAGTGGTGTGATTTCTGCTCACTGCAGCCTCATCTCCTGGGCTCAAGTGACTCTTCCACCTTAGCCTCCCAAGTAGCTATAACTGCAAGCATGGGCCACCATGCTCGGCTAAATTTGGTATTTTTTGCCGAGACCTGGGTCTCATCATATTGCCCAGGCTGGTTTCAAACTCCTGGAGCTCAAGCAATCCTCCCACCTCGGCCTCCTAAAGTGCTGGGATTACAGGTGTGAGCCATCGCGCCCAGTATGGACACATGTAATTAAAAAGCAAAATCAGCCCAGGCACGGTGGCTCACACCTGTAATTCCAGAGCTTTGGAAGGCCAAGGTGGGAGGATTGCTTGAGTCCAGGAGTTCAAGTCCAGCCTGGGTAACACAGAGAGACCCTCATCTCTACAAAAACTTTCAGAGTTAGCCGAGTTTGGTGGCACATGCCTGTGGTCCCAACTATTCAGGAGGCTGAACTGGGAGGATCACTTGAGCCCAGGAAGAAAGACAAGGCAGCAGTGGGCCATGATGGAGCCAGTGCATTCCAGCCTGGCTACAGAGCAAGACTCTGTATTAAAAAAGAAAAAAGAAAAAGAAAGAAAGAAAAACAGAGAGAGAGAAGAAAAGAAAAGAAAAGAAAAGAAAAAGAAAAATTTCCCCCAAACGTCACTTGCCATCTACAGTTATATCCCATATAAATCTTCTCTATTTCCTCACATTAACGTGTCAGTATTTTTTTTTTCTTAACCTTACCTAACTACCATTTTTACATTGTTTTGTGTCTTTTAAGGTTTTTCCTAGCCAGTTATTTCTAGTAAATATTCCCTTGGAGCCCCTTGATGTCTGTCTCACTTTATCACAATGATCAGAATGGGCCCCATGAGTGTGCTCCAGGCTGCTAAACCCCAAGGAGGGTCATGTTGTTCCTGTGCCCGCCCATAGCCTTCAAGAGACTTTGGGAATATTTTGCCTGGCAAACTCATTTGTGGGCTCCTGAGGAAAATTTTGTTTGATACATCATTGCCATGTAGGGTTCAGATCGTTAAATATCTAAATGTGCAATCAAGATCAAGGCATTTATAAACTGGCACGTAACAATATTTCTTATCACAGCCTTGAAAATACTTCTCCCAAAACTAGAATCAAGCACATATTTGCTAATGCCACTCTTTCCTTTCCTCAGACCTTTACTGTCCAATACAGTGGCCACAAGCCACATGCAGCTGCTAAGCACTTGAAATGTGTCTTGTCCAAATTGAAATGTGCTGTAAGTGCAAAACACACACCAATTTAAAAACTTAGTACCAAAAAAAACAAAAATACTGTAATATGTCTCATTCATAATGTTTATATTGATCCCAATTAACATAACATTTGGGGTATATTGGGTTAAATAAATTCGTTATTTAAAATGAATAGGTTTCATTTTACTTTTTATTGTGGCTGCAAACCATAAGAAGAGAGGTAGAGAGAGAGAGAAAGAGAGAGAAGGGAGGGAAGAAAAGGAGGGAGGGGAAAGAGAAAGAGACAGGAAGGGGAAAATAGAAGGAAAAACTGTATTTTTCTTAATATCATTATCTATTTTATCTGGTATGTCCTGATTCCAGGTTTCCAGGACTCAGTGGCATTCCTATAGTTCAAAAATATCCCAATACTCATAATCTTAGTCTACGAAGCCACTTTTATCTTTGCGAGAAGAAATCAGCTGCTTGTTTCCTTTGATCAACTGTGTGTTTCCTTTGATCTCCCTGAGGAGTCTTCCTCTGGCCGCATCTCATGCAGGTGGAGCCTCCTCTCTTCCCAAATGTTACCAAAATGAATGGGAAACCTACCTAGCCCACTGGAGCTTTTAAGACTTTTATCTTAAACAGTACAGGTAAAATGCCTTGAGCCTGCACCTAACTGGTGTCTGGTTCATTAAAAAATAAGAAGGGCTGGGCACAGTGGCTCACGCCTGTAATCCCAGCACTTTGGGAGGCCAAGGTGGGCAGATCACGAGATCAGGAAATCGACACCATCCTGGCTAACACGGTGAAACCCCGTCTCCACTAAAAAATACAAAAAATTAGCTGGGCATGGTGGCAGGCATCTGTAGTCCCAGCTACTCGGGAGGCTGAGGCAGGAGAATGACGTAAACCCGGGAGGTGGAGCTTGCAGTGAGCCGAGATCACACCACTGCACTCCAGCCTGGGTGACAGAGCAAGACTCTGTCTCAAAAAAAAAAGAAGATGGAATTAATCATTTTTTTCTTGCAATGTCTTATAAACTTATAGAAAAAAAAGAAAACATAAGCTTTTCTCCTTGCAATGTCTGTTTTTGAATATCATTAAGGGCGAGCCTTATTTTCCTGTGTTGCTAAATATTATAATGTGCCTAAACATTATTTTATATCTTTATGTGACTGTTTTATAAAGTTGGCCTCGGTTAAATTGTTAAAATATTGCAAATGCACCTTCTCTAACAACATCCTTGGAAAAGAAATGAGTTACAGCATAAAAGGATATTTTAGAAAATTCTAGTGATTTGATGGGATCATTTGTAAATCAAGTATATTATCAAGTTAATCTGAAGCACACATTAGGCCTTCCTCATCTTCCTTTGGAGTTTGGAAGTCATTTTATTATACATATCAGTAGACAAACTTTGGGGATCTGAATCAGCTCTGGACAAACGTCTCTTCCTTTCAGGGTATTAACTCTAAGAGGAGGATTAATTTGGACAACATCCTTGGAGAATGCATTTTCCAGTTCTGCAACATCAAAAAGTAAATATTTACCTGATTGTATGCTTTAAATTACTTTTTTCTCAGCTGTGAAAAGGGTCCTAATTTTTTGTTTTTACTTTCTAACTCTAGAGAGCACTTAAAAAGTCAGGGCTTAGGGTTTTAAATGATTGTCAAGTGGTCATAATACTAAGCCACAGGATGACTTAATCGTCTCTGCTCTTCAGCTTCAACTACTGATTGTCCGGAATTCAGACCACAAAAGTGGCTCAGCCTTTGTCCTCCAAAGCATATAATGAGTGTCATGCATTTTCTGGGCCACAACCTTGTTGGTCAGGTCTTACAGCATGGACTTAACATATCCTATCATTCTTTTATGTCCAGGGATCAACCCTCACATAATAAATTGTGGATGTTTGGCTTCTAAGTAAACAAATGGAGGAAATTTTATGAATATCAGAGGACATTGCTTTCATTCTTATGGAGCCCAGGGCAGCAGAGCTCAGCGTGACTGCCAGCCTCCTGGCCAGGGGAGATCCCTGAATCCTACCCAGGACCTGTCCTTTCCTCCACCCCACACATAGAAATGGAACAAATGCCTCTGAAGCCAAGGAACTAATGCAATGTGTGTCCATAGAGAGAAAAGGCAAGGGGTCGGGAAGACTGGGGGAGAGAAGAGATGTTTCCTCTAGCAGCAAAAATTACTCCATTCAGCTTCCACATATGCCCTCTAGAGCCTGGTCCACTGTAGAAACACACTAAACCTTGAAAAGACTTTGTCTCACCACACATAGAAGTGCACCTACTGCTTGGACCTGTTTTGGGTAAATAATTAAGTTCAGAGTAGGAAAAGGCCAGCCTGGTGGGTTATTTTCCATCCATGGTAGCCTACTGGTTGCCTCCCCAATATCCATCTCCTCTTTGTTCTTGGTCACAGAAACTTGGACCAAGTGCTCAGCAGAGTGTCCCACTGTCCCCTCTGCACATCCAGTTCGACACAACCGTCTATGTGGAACCAAACAAAAGTCTCAATCCATGCATTGAAGTGTTGACAGAGAGATTTCAGTACAGCCTTGCAGATTTAGTTGTCCTATTTCCAAAAATCCAATAAAAAGACCATGTATTAGTCAGACTCGCCAAAGAAATAGAACCAATAGGATGTGTACAGATACAGAGTGGTTATGGGAAAGACTTGGCTCACATGATTATGGAAGCTGGCAAGTCAAAAATCTGGAGGGTGGGTGAGTAAGCTAAAGACCCAGGGAAGAGCTGTGCTTGCAACTTGAGTCTGAAAGCAGCCTGCTGGCTGAATTCCCTCTTCCTCAGGGCGGTCTGTCTTTCTTTGTCTCAAGGCCTTTAATTGATTAGATGAGGCCCACCTATGTTATGGAGGGTGATCTGCTCTTCTCCAAGTCTACTGATTTAAATGTTCATCTCATCTTAAAAGTGCCTTCACAGTAATATCTAAAATAGTTTTTGACCAAATATCTGGCTACCATGGCATAGCCAAGTTGACACATAAAATTAACTGTCACAAACCACCAAACAGAAATGCCTATGAAAAAATGTAAGGAAACTTATGCCTACACTAGGATACACAGTGTCCAATCAGGATTAGGAGCTGTGTGGGGCTGCTGTGGGCTTCCTGGTCCTCCCCACTGCCGTCCAGCAAGGGGCACCCATCTCCTGCAGTTGCTGACAGTTGTCCAATTCTGAGTGTCTGTGCTGAGACTGCCAAGGCTGGGGTCTCGGTATGGGGGAGAAAATGAACCTCAACACTCACCTCACCCAAGAGTGAAAGCAATTAATTGGAAATGGATCATGCACCTGAAAGAAAAGCTAAAACTATACAACTTTTAGAAGAAAACATTTAGAAGATACTATTCTTAATCGTTAAAAACAGGGAGTGCTTAATAATGTAATGCTGGATACACACATGTGCATGTGGTAAATTCTAAAGAAATGCATGGAAATAATTATGTGGTAAAACTCTAAAGAAATGGACAGAGATAAAGTCAGGACAGTGGTTAATTCTGTGGGCTAGGAAGTAACATTCAGGGGAGGTTCTCAGGGAAATTTAAGGTTCTGGTAACATCACTAGCCAAGCGGTGCACCCTCCTCAGAGACCTAGATTTTATCTCTGTGGGCTCCTCCCCTAAGCTTCCAAGTTTTAATAATTCTAGCATCTTCCCTTTGTTCTCCTAGCTCCCAGAGTGTAGCTGCTCCCTGCAGTTGCGACCTCCATGACACCTCTAGTGCTTTCCCTTCACCCTCCCCCACCTAGTTAACAACTGCAGAAGTACTTAGCAATTCTCCATATTAAATTCACTTTGTTCAAATAATTAGTAGGGCTTCAGTCAGCTGATTGGACCCTGGTTGATAAAATATTACTTAAATTGGTTTGGAATATCCTGTGAGTGTTCATTTCATTAATATTCTTCATCTTGCTATATTAATATAACAAATATTCTTTTCTATGAAATATTTCATCATTTCCAAAATGAAATGATTTATACATCAGATCACATGACTCCCCTGGTTAGGACCCTCCAGTGCCTTCCTACTGTGCTGGGAAAATCTCCAAGCCTCCAGCCTGGGCTGAAAGGCTCTCTACCATTAACGCCCTCACCAAGACCCCCGTGGTAGATTGCGATGACAACAAAGTTTCATCACATTTTAGAAGCCTTTAGACCAATATTCTTTGATCTGAGAATGTTCAGTTCTCCTCCTACTCTCCCTCCCATATGCCCACTCCTAATTCAGTGAGAAGTGCCTGCCAGAATAACGAGCATAAACCACTCCAGGAGTTGTTAGCAAGTGACACCTGCCTGCTTCTCACACAGGCAGCATAGAAAGAAGCCCAATGATCAGAATACACACCAAATTTTCGTGACAATAGCTACTACCCTCCCATTCTAGGAAGAAGTCTGCAGGGAAAACAGACCTGCAGTTTCAGAGGAAATCCATGCCAACTGCCTATACAAACCAACACAGGTTGGTTACATTTATACATGAACAGTATGGGCTGATGTTTATTTATCCGAGATAGGGTCTCTTTCTGTCACATAGGTTGGAATGCAGTGGTGTTATCACAGCACACTGCAGCCTCAAACTCCTGAGCTCAAGTGATCCTCCTGCCTCGGCATCCCAAGTAGCTGGGACCACAGGTGCACACCACCATGCCCAGCAAACTCTTTTTTTGTAGAGATGAGGTCTAACTATGTTGCCCAGGCTAGTCTCAGACTTCTGGGCTTAAGCGATCCTCCCACCTCGGTCTCCCAAAGTGCTGGGATTTCAGGTGTGAGCTACCGTGCCCAGCCTGTATATATGCTTCATTACATAGTATAATATAATATCTATCACTGATACATACATATATACATATACACATATGTATATCTGTATGTATATGTATACATATCAGATTTTTGAAGAAAACCAACATCATAAAAGAACAGGAAGCAAATTGTATTACTGTTTGCAATTTTTTATTTCCCCTTCTTCTGACGGGATTATATAGCTCTATTGATTGTCTATTCATCTATCTGTAAGTTATAGAGCCTCCTGTGGAAGAAGCGTACTTCCTATCCTCTTGATATTGGATTTACCTTAAGACTTGCTTTGGCAATAGCATGTGAGCAGATACGATGGACCCCGTATCCAAGCAAAACTATTTTTTTTTTGAGACAGAGTCTCACTCTGTCACCCAGGCTGGAGTGCAGTGGCACATCACAGCTCACTGCAGCTTCTACCTCCCAGGCTCAGGTGATCCTCCCTCCTCAGCCTCCTGAGTAGCTGGGACTACAGGCACACACTACCATACCCAAGTAATTTTTTGTATGTTTTGTAGAGACAGGGTTTTGCCATGTTGCCCTGGCTGGTACCAAACTCCTGGACTCAAGCAATCTGCCTGCCTTAGTCTCCCAAAGTGTTGGGGTTACAGGTATGAGTCAGCAAAACTTTTAAGAGCCCTTGTGTGTTTCTATCAGTCCTCCTGCTCTTTTGCTTCTTCCTCAAGAAAGGCATAGCCCATTTTAAGCCCCCTTGTTTAGCCTCTTGGGATGAAAAGATACAGGGAGCAGGAATGGAACCGGTACTGACTTTCAGCCAACATAAACAACAAACAAGAAATACACCTTTGTTCTTATGAGCCATGGTGGTTTCTGGGATCACTTTTTACCACAGGACAGCTGACAAATACAAGGAAGAAGATTAATAAGCAGCATAAGGAAAACTGGAAGGAACAGAAATAACGTGGAAAATGGAAAAAAGCCCAAATGTATAAGGAGTAGCCTCAGGATGTTTTGAGATGATATTGCATCCATAAACAGATTAGACTGTGATGAAAATAAGTAATCAAACATTTTTAAAGAGTACATAAAATTTAAAATCTTATCTGAAATAAAAATAGAATGGCCGGACTGTACAATAAAATCAGCACAGTAAAGACCAGGTGATCTAGAATGGGGCTTCTCAGCTTCATGGTGTGTTCTAGTCCCTGGGGGTCTTGTTAAAATGCAAATTCTGATTTCATACGTCTCAAATGGGGCCTGAGAAAATGCATTCTAATATGTTCTCAAGTGATTCTGATGCTGTTCATCAAAGATTCAGAATTTGAGAACCACTGTTTTAGATTCTTGCTACTCAAAGTATGTAGTAGCTTCCACATCACCTGGGAGCTTGTTAGACATGTGATACTGATCCTCAGACATGCTTTGAGTAGCAAGGATATAGAGGCGTGTCTCTCAAATTGTTGGCCCCATCCCATTAGCCTCAGAATCACCAGGTAATTTGTCACAAATGCAATTTCTTGGACCCCACTCTAGAACTGCTGAGTCAGAGCCCAGCAATTGATTTTGTAACATGTCTCCAAGATGATTCAAATGCGCAATACAGTTTGAGAACCACTGAGTTAGAAACAGTAAAAGGCATCTTTTACAAAAGACATATATAACTAAAAAGACAAAAAGAAAATGTGAGAAAAAAAGCAAAACAACAGATGCTAGACCGTCTGTCAAAAGAAGTCATAGAAGAAGAGAATAGGTACAGTGGAGGTGAGAAGGGAGAATTTTTTCATAAAACACCAAGCAGGATGAATAAAGTGGGCACACATCTACATACCAGCATATAAATGTGCAAAGAGATAGTTCTAAAATCATCCACATAGAAAACATTTCTTGTTCAATGAATCCCAGGCAATTCACTTACTCTTAATTTATGAACTCTATAACTTGAAGCTGGTACTTCTAGCCTCCTACCCAAGATGAGTAACATGGAATTAAAATAAGTAAAGATTAAAACCTCTCAATGTTCCTCCCACCTACTCTTTAAATTACTTTTAAAACCTGTTTGGCAAATTATTTGGTGTTTTTTAAATTTATTCAGGAACACTGGAATAAAACAGGCATGATGTCAGATAAAAGAGCTTACATATTTTTTTCTTGATGAGGTAAAAGTGCTTAAATTATATGATATTTGGGGTTTTTTACCTTTTAAATTTATTTTATCTATTATACCAAACAGTTTTTTAAAAATACAAGTAATTTTAATTGCCAGTTGTTAGAGAGAAGCCAATCTAGCTACAATTTCTTTAGCAATTTTGAGTCTAGCAACATAAATAATAAACTATGTATTTACTCTTAAATACATATGCATTTTAAAAGATACAAGATTTTAGACAAAAAATTTAGTCTATGAAGGATTTTATTTTTATAAATTAGAAAAATTGAACATATATTTGTAGAAGGCAGAGGTTACAGATATATGAGAAATTTTCATGACCTTTATGCAATTTGACTATGAATTCATTGTGACTCAGTTCCAAACTGATAAGCATTCATTATGCACCTAGGAGGCTCTGAGACAGCAATAGTAATGACAGCCACTGTCTCCTCGTGGAGCTTACATTCCCCCTTGAAAGCAAGCAGGAAAACAAGTGAAGAAAGAAACTCACTACAGATAGTGATAGATGCTACAAAGGAAATGAGCAAGGTGCTGGGAGAGAATCAAAAAAGTAGAGGGGCATCCTTCCACAGGAGGTCAGCAGCCCGGGTAGGGTAGAGACCCACAGGATGGTCAGCAGCCTTTCATGCAGAGTGAGGGCAGCTCTGGCAGGAGGAGGAGCAAATGTACAAGTCCTGAGAGGGGAAAGAGTTTAGGGTGTCCTGGGAAGTCAACAGACACCAGTGTGGCTGGGGCATATATTGAATGGCAAGGGAAAGGCATCAGATGAGATTAGGAAAATAAGCAGGGGCTAGATATGTTCAGGCCTGATGACTATGGTAAGGAGTAATTAAAAGCCATGGAGAGTTTTAAGCAGAAAGAGACATTATTTAATTTCTGTTCTTAAAAGATCACCCTGCACACCCATTAGAATGGTTATTAAAAAAAAACAAAACCTGAAACAAAGTAACACATGTTGGCAAAGATGTGGAGAAATTGGAATCTTTGTGCATTGTTAGAGGGAATGTAAAATAGTGCAGCTACTGTGAAAAACAGTATAGCAGTTCCACAAGATATTAAAAATAGAATTACCATATGATTTAGTGATTCTACTTCTGAGTATATACCGAAAATAATTGAAAGCAGGGATTCAAACAGGTATTTGAACACCTATGTTCACAGCATCATTATTTATAATAGCCAAAAGATGAAAACAATCTAAATGTCCATTAATAGATGGATGGATAAACAAAATGTGGTATATACATATATGGGACATTTTTCAGACTTAAAAAGCAAGGAAATTCTGATGCATGCTACAATAAGGATGAACTTTAAAAATATCACACTAAGTGAAATAAGCCAGACACAAAAGAAACAAATATAGGATGATTCCACTTACATGAGGTAACTAGAGTAGTCAAATTCAGAAAGAGAAAGTAGAATTATGGCCATCGGATGCTGGGGAGAGGGAGGAAATAGGGAGTTCATTATTTAATGGTTACAGAGTTTCAGTTTGGGGAGATAAAAAAGTTCTGGAGATGAGTGGATGGTGGTGATGGGTGCACAATAATGCATGTACTGAACTGCACACTTTAAACAGTTAAAATGATACATTTTATGTTATATATATGTATATATATATTTGTATATGTATATATATATTTGTATATGTATATATATATATTTGTATATATGTGTGTATATATATGTGTGTATATATATATTTATTTGGTTTCTTTGTTTTTGAGAGGGAGTCTCGCTCTGTCATCAGGCTGGAGTGCAGTGGCGCGATCTCGGCTCACTGCAACCTCTGCCTCCTGGGTTTCAGCGATTCTCCTGCCTCAGCCTCCCGAGTAGCTGGGACTGCAGATGCGCATCACCATGCCCAGCTAATTTTTTTGTGGTTTCAGTAGAGACGGGGTTTCACCATGTTGGCCAGGCTGGTCTCGAACTCCTGACCTCAAGTGATCTGCCTGCCTTGGCCTCCCAAAGTGCTGGGATTACAGGCGTGAGCCACCGCGCCCGGCCATGTTAAGTATATTTTACCACAATAAAAAATGCTAGTGACCTTAAAAGGTACATATCACTCTGGCTGTTATGCGAAGAATGGTTTGGAGGGGAAAACAGTGAAGTGGAAAGACCAATTGGAAGACAGTGGCAGCTGCTGAGGTGAAAGGGACCTGGAGGATTGGACGAGGGAGAGGGAGACCCTCTTCCCATTGGTGAGGCCATTTTAATAACGGATTCTGTAATGACTACATGAAAGAAGCATCTTCTACATCCACCACTGCAAGTAGGTTGAACAGGGATATGGACATTCTTATTCCAATGAGTTCCACTTTCAGTCAATTCAGTTACCAACCAACAAACAAAGCTAATACTCATCAGTGTTCTGCGTGTGGGTGTGGGTGTGTGTGTGGGTGCATGCACACCAGTGCTTTGCAGTACTATGCTCTAAAAAATGAGAAAGTCTTCATGTAAATCCACATGTGCTATTAGCTCAGACTTCCAGATTTTTTATGTAAATGATACCTTAAACTCACAAACAAATTAGATAAAAACACAAATCCCACCAATTCTAAACTTTTGACATGCATTAAAATATTCCTGAAGACTTTATTTCCACAAATTACCGACCTTAACTGTTCTGTGTGAATTTTACTTCATACAATTTTGTATAGTGCAAGTAGACAGACATTTTATTTGACTTACATGATATACACATGCTGGAAAAAATGGTAATTACTATAATTTTGACTATTATTTGTGCAAAATGTCCTTTCTCTAGATTGAACATTGGAAATATACTAATGTCTTTCTAGACATGTTTCTGTTTAATTTCATGGGAAGTTCCTTGGATTTCTGCAGTACAAACTGCTCCTGGATATATTGTAAAGATGTGAGAGCAGCTTCCATACCAAGCCCCAGGTAAGGAGGCTTGACAGATTGATATATCATAACACAAAAACACAAGCGGATTTTTTTTTTCAAGAGTATGCTTACAGACTGCGGCCAAAGTGTAAAATGACTACGTTTATCTAATACCTATGTGCAATATTTGATTATCCTCTTTCTATCCTCGTGATCTGCTTAGGAGTGACTTTTTTAATGTTATAGATGAAAGCTTGACTTAAGGAATACTTTCAGCCTGTACTTTGGCTTTTCTCTCCTTCCTTTACAAATTATGAAAACTTTTAAGTGTATTACTTGGTGAAATATTTCAGAGTGCGTTATTTAATTCTGTTCTGTTCTGAAAGGAACATTATAAAACAATTCCCACTGGCACATGAACAAATAGCTTCCATTTGTTAAACAAAGCCTTTCTGGTTTTTAACTCTCTGACTTCCTGAAAGTTATATCCAAGGAAACAAATCTGAAATGCTGTATTCTCTTTGTTCAGATGGAATTGCTACTTCCTAATGAATTAATGTTCAGAAATTTTGGCATCTTGGTCAGCAGCCAAAGTTCTGCAAACTTTGCATGTAATGGCAGCAGAAAATGAGATGACAAAGAGGTCTCCACAAATCCTCTGTAGACCACTGTGTAACCTTGGACCATGTATCGGGAAAATCTTGATACTAATTGGAAGCATACACACACTTAATGATTTTGCAAGCTGGAAGTTGAAACTTTTCAACTGTGAGCAGAAAAATGTGCTAAATGACTTTTCAGTCGAGGGGTTTTAAAAACTGGTATTTTCACACGGCTACGCCTGCACAGCAAATAGCTCGTTAGTGAAATTAATAGTTTCTAAGAGCTCTAAAACAAAACAAGTTAGAAATAACATTATTGGGAAGTTAATTTCTGATTTGTTCTCAAGGAAAAAGCAGCTCACTTCATTATAATCTTCTGCAATATGAGACCAGAAGTGGGATTTTATTTTTCCTGTGTTTACTTGGAATTCCAAATTAAACCATATCATAGTTTTCAACTAGGCCTAGCTCATTAAGTATATTTCACCTTGCTATGAGTAACAGTAGTTCCTCTTCAAAGAGCTCATACTAAGTAATTATGTTCTTAATGAGTCAAAAGCAAAAGTTATTTTAGTCTTAAATATATATATGTAAATTGCTTTTAAAACCATCTGATTTAAAATTTTAGACTAAATATTTGAAAAGATAAGAGACGATTCTATACTGATTTTTAAAACTACTAAACTGATATTTTTACTTTCTATAAAAATATAATGTGAAAATCATAGACTTTATGGTTTACTTTAGCCAAAGTATAGGAGAGCTATTGAAGACATCATATTTTAGGAAAGCACTTTACATATATATTTTTTCACACCCATTTATTCACCCAAGGAGCATTTTGCATTTTGGCATCAATGTCACATTGAACAAGAAAAGCTAGTTGCTTCAGAGCACAAATTAAATGGCCATATAAATGTCCAGAATTGTCTTTTACAGGTTTTCCAATGAAAGCAATAATAATTGCATTTGGTTCTTATTAAGGCCATGCAAATGCTGTATTCCACTGTGCCTCAAACTTTTAAGTGTGTGTGAACGGTCTGGGGACTAACATGTAGCAATTACATGGATTAGGCCTGGCACAGGACCTGAGAATGTGCATTTCTAACAATGCTTCAGGGTATGTTGTCCACCACAGTCTATGAAATTCTGTACTTTACTCACCATCTAAAATTTGTACATGTTTTGACATAGAAGATGTTCACCATCAATTGTTAAGTAAAGAAAGCAGATTTCTAATAGTATATATTGTAGGATACCATTTAGGAGGAGAAGAAAAGCATTTCTTACATGCCAAGAAGAGAAGGTAAAAACTATTTAAAACAACAGCCAGTCAGAACTATTTCTGCCCACCAGAGGAACAGCATGGTTTCTCTCTAGCCTGAAATACCTGTTGTTTAGGAAAGATGCCTAAGCAAGCTTGGGTGTAGCAACCGAGACGCTCCAGAAAATGGTCTGGAAAGAACCATCAAAACAGACCAAACATTGAATTGTTCCCGACAAGGACAGTCACAGGATCTGGAGCAGGAGGAGGGCTGAGTGAAGAGAATCGTTAGCTGAGAGAGAGAGACAGACAGACAGACAGACAGAGAGACAGAGAGACAGAGACAGACAGAGACTGCCCAGCCCAGTGATGCAGCAGGTGGCTTTCACTCTTGTATAGCAAGGCATCCTCAGGATGAAGTAGCTAAAGGAATTTTGAAAATGGAGATGTGTTGCAGGCATGCTGTGTTCTTCCGTAACATTTACCAGCCCCCGACTCTACTCCTGGCAAAGGGAATCTCAGGATCAAGTACTAGGAGCTGTGTTCCGCGTCTGCATCGACACAAGAGCCTAGACACAAAGGAGGTCAAGATAGAGGCAGAAGCAGTCAATTGAAGCAAGATGTGACCAGTAAAGCTGTTTGCCCAATTTCCAAGAATCCCTGGGGATATGGTGAGGAATAAAAAGTTTTCCAATGTAAAGGAGTTCCTGGGGTGAATTACATGTAAAATTCCCAGAACACAATGACTCCCACCAGTTACAGGACTTGGAGTCATTTAAGCAATTGATATTTATGTGATGCAGACAAAGAAAACACTTGGAAAAATAGACACCAAAGTGTTAACTTTGTTTTCTTTGAGTGGTGGGATTGTGGATGATTTTTTTTTTTTTTTTTTGCTTACCTACATTATCTAATTTAGTAAATAAGATGCATTCCTTCAAAATAAAAAATATTTTTAAATCTCACCCCCTCCCGCAATGATGCTACACTCCAGCAGAAATGATATTCAAGTTGAGATGTAAAGAATAAAAAGTGTTATTGGAGTTAAAAGTGGGAATGTCTAGGAGAGGTTTCCATGTGCCAAGGCCCTAGGACAGGGAAGAGCTAGTTGCAAGGAAAGAATGGAGCAGTTCGAGTGGGGTGAAAAAGAGCAGATGACCCAAGCTGAGACTACACCAGCAGTCATGGGAGGAGCACAGAGAGCCTCAGAGGCTAGAAAAGCAGTGTGATTATATTCTTACTGCAATGGCAAACAATCAAAAGGTTTTAAGCAGGTAGTGACATGATCTGATTCATGTTTTTTAAATATCAGGGTAGAAGAAGAGATGGAAGTGAGAAAGCTGGGGAAGAGTGGAGGCCAGGAAGTCAGATAAGAGCCCTTTGCAGATCCCAGGCAAAAGGGAACAATGGAGTTAGTGCCAGTGATGGAGTTAGAATTGACAGGTTTTGGAGACAGATGGGCTAAGAAATAGGAAATTTAAAAGCAAACAAGCAAGCAACAAACAAACACATACACACACACATAAAAACAGTCTCCAGGGTTCAGCACTTGAGCAAGTAAGTGGTGGCGGTACCCTTTTCTGAGATGGAGACTTGGGAGAAATGGGTGTTAAAAGAAACAGCAAAAGTTCAGTTTAGAAATATTGAGTTTGAGGTGCCTGTAAAATAGCTAGGGAAAGATGATTGGTAGAAGATTTGATAAATAAGTCATGGATGAGCTGGAAACCATTGGTCTCTAAGTAAGGAGCGTATATAATTTACCATCCAAACTAGGACACTTCTGAGAGTAAAAGGATATGCTATTAAGAATTTTGCTGAGACAACAGGCATAACTACGGGAGAATATTAAGGGAAAAGAGAAAGAGACCTAGAATTGACCTCTGGTAAATTCCATTATTTATCATTAGGTAGTAAGTGAAGAAGAAAGAGCTCAAATTGCCCAAACATAGTTTGGAAATTAAATCCCCAATGCAACAGTGTTGCAAGGTGAGACCTTTAAGAGGTGATTAGATCATGAGGGTTCTGCCCTCATGAATGGATTAATACTATTATTGTGGAAGTGGGTTAGTTATCATAGGAGTGTTTTCCTAATTAAATGAGGAGTTCAGCTCTCTTCTTCACCCTCTTATGCCAGTGGTCTCATGTCCTTCCACCATCCCACCATGGGATGAGACAGCAAGAAGGCCCTCACCAGATGCCAGCACCTTAATATTAAACTTCCCAGCCTTCAAAACTATGAGAAATAAATTTATTTTCTTTATAAATTACCCAGTTTGTGGTATTCTGCTATAGCAACACACAATGGACTAAGACAAAAGGAATGCTCAACTGCATCAAATATGGTTAGCAGCTCTAATAAGATTGCTGAAAAATGTTCATTGGATTTGGCAATTTGGAAATAATTGATAATCTCAGCAAAGGTAGTTTGGAAGAAGATAATGAGTTGAAGAGTGAATACAAACTGAGGAAGTAGAGACAGTAGAGGCAGTTATGTAACACTCTTAGAAGAGTCTGGAAAGGAGAATATAGTTATCTAACAGTAGTAGCAAGGGAATATGAGACAAGGATAGGGACAAGTGAATTTAGTATAAGAGACACTAGAGACTGAAAGACTATAAAAAAGATCCAGAAAAACTTTCTAGTAGAATAAGTCTACTGGAATGTTCATAGAAGTATTGTTCACAGGAGCCAAAACCTGGAAGTAAACCAAGTATCCATCAACAGAAGAGAAGATGAATACACTATGGTATATTTATGCAGTGGAATATTATACAGAAGATGGATGAACTGTAGTAACACAGAAATGTGGATCAATCTTGGAAATTTATTTAAAAAGTAAATCTCAAGCAATTACATACCTTATTATGCTCTTTATAAAGTTAAAAATAAACCTTTAAGACTCTAAATAAATGCAATAAAATTATATAAAATCAGAAAAAGGAATTGATGAACACGGAATTTTGGGTGATGGTCATCTCATGTCAGAGATGCAGGGTGATGACAAGATGGAGTGGATCCTGGAACCTGGGGTTGAGATGAAGATCATTGCAGGTTCCCAGGTTGTGTTTCATGAAGTGGATTTATAGATGATTACTACACTGTAAAAAAATAAAAACAGCCATGAATAGATCAACGTCAGGAGGATTTTGTGAACCACATTTATGATTAGTGTAGGTGTTTGCACTCAGGCTTGATGGCCAGGGTGGAGGTATAGGGGAGAAATTAGTTGATTAGTTCTGTAATGATCTGAAGACAGTCACAAAATGCTTCCATAAAAATACACAGCTATCTCCAACATAACAGTTGAGGCAGAGGAAAAGATATTGCTACAAAGACAGAAGCTAAAGAGAAAAATTCTTCTGTCTTTACAAGTAAGGTAGTTCCAGCATTTTCTGTAGACAGTAGAGAGATGTTATGCCATTCTCAATTATGAGATTTCCTCTTACCTTTTTCTGGGCATCAGAGAATATTCAGTCTACCAAGACGAGTTGTTTGGGGGCTATTTTTGAAATCTGCTATTCTTCTTGCTTCAATTACAGCAGCAACTTAATTGTTTCATTCATGGTACAATGGTCTTTTAAAAATTATTTTATTTGTGATATTTCTATTGATGTAAAACATTATACCTATTGTTATTTTAACACACTCACATGATGCATAATCATTACACTAATAGCCAAATCCCCAAAAGCTTGATTGGCAGTTTTATGGCGAATAGATTTTGCCCAGTAGAATGCTATGTTTTTATTTCTCCTCCCTCACGTGAGCTACTTTATTAAATTTCCTTTTACTGATTTCAGCCCATGTATCCCATTTATCAAGATCAAATTGCGTTTTAAGAACATCTCTTAAACTATTTGTAATTCCTCCCCAATTTTTTATCATCAGCATCTCATTCCAGTAGAGTACTTTCCACTTTCACATCTGAATGCTTCAGAAACATATGGGGAAAAAATTGAAACAGACAATCAACAGTAAGTCAGTAGAATTTTGTTAGACAGAAGCAAATAGGGTAGGACAGGCTCAAATGACTCATTTCTCACTGCTTAGTTGGCAGCTGTGATGCACACTTGTGAGAAAACTCCCAGTAGCTTGGCTTTTGTTCTATCTTTATGACAATCCCAAAACACTCTTTAAGACTGTGGGTAGGGGGAGATTGCTGATTTCCTAGGGGTTATATTAACCAAATGTTTTCCCTAGAATCAGCTTTGGCCCCTTTCTGTCCTCTAGGAATTCTTTTGAGTAGAATCCAAGGCTATATAATGCAGTGCTCTAATCAGCACCAGAAGCACTGTGACCACTCAGACTGTTTCTGCTGACCGCACAGCACCCTGAGAATAAGAGAGACAGCTGGCAGCCAGATTTTCAATTCTTCTACTGGGTTGTAATTAATTCATTGATTTGTGGACTTATTAATCTCTTCATTTGCTTAAGTAATTATAAAGTCTAGCATGCATTTGGCCTATTAATGGTTTGGGTCTAGAAGATCTGAGTTAGCTGGTTACACTGTGAAGATCTCACTGTGGTTCCCCCAACCCATGTTTCAATGCTGTCTTCCTCCTCCACGTGGATCCTTCTCTTGACCAGAGAGGTAATGATGTTGCAAGCCAAGACTTGTGATTTGCAAGATACTGCATGCTGGAACTTAAAAAGCTAGGCCATAAAGGATATTAGGCCCAGAGTTCCTGCTATGACAAAAGATTGGAAGGAGAGTAGAGAAAAGCCAGGCCATCCCGCCTCCGAAGACACAGTCTGTTCACACTCGTGAGCAGCACCTTCAGATAGGTGAAAAGAACAGCTTATAGGCTGTGTCTGGTCAGCCCCATTCTGGCTTAATCCCAGAGGACGAAGAGCACCACAGAACTTTCTTTAGTTATGACAATAAGCGCCAAGGCACCTGTGCCTTGCTTCCTGGGTGAAATCTGGAGAATGGAGAACTTCAGGGGAAAAGATCCCTACAACAGCAAGGCCTAGAAACAGAACACTTCTCTCTGGGGGTTTGCAAGGACAGAAAGCCCCACAGCAATCCCCGTGCCACCCTGCATGGGAGAGAGATGTTTACATGGAGTGCTAGGGCCTTGGTAAGCTACCTGGGAAGTCCAAGTGTTGATGATAGGGTGTGATGAGGCAACTCAATGTTCCCCTGGCAGCAAAGAACAATGCAGGTATGATTCTGAGAAGCAGCAGGCAGGTGTGGATCTTACATTACTAGTGAGAAGTCACAGACTCCGTTGAGAGTACACAGCCCAAATGGCACATGGATTGGGTGAATCGAGCTCAAAGGGCTCGGCTGGGCTGCCTTAATAGGTATCAATGGGGGCTGTCACTGATCACTACAAATAATGGACCACTTGCATTGCCAGAAGATGCCAGGAAGACCAGTAGGACCATCCCAGTCTAGAGGTCCTACCTAACAACAAAGCAGGGACAGCAAGGTCCCCTCCACATGCAGATACAAAAGAGAAAGAGAAGAATAGGGAAGAGAAAACCCAAACTGAGAACATCTTGAATTTGAATAAGAAAAATCACTGAAGGAAAAAAGTTTACCTGGAAGTGAAGAGAATGGGTTTTCTGTACCAAGAATAATGTCATCTCAAAATTGAGATTGGGTCATTATAGAGAATTAAGTTAAATTCTACTTGTATACTCCTGGGCATCTGACCCATGAAACAGTATCTGCTACACAGATAATGAAAGAAATATTCCTTGCATTCAAGGAGAACCCAGAGTCTAACAAAAAGAAACACACTGTGTGCTCATAGTATTTATTATATTATAGTTCCTTGTTCCTAAGCTTGGTGTGGCAATTCCTCATAAACTCCATGAGAGCGGGAACTACTTCTTCCTTTGTTCACTATCGTGGCACCACTGCATAGCACAGCCCCCAGCATACAGTAGATGCTCAACACTTATTCATTATATTTATTAGGGTAATTACTCTGTTAGTTATACTGATGAATATTCATTGTTGATTACTGAAATAATTATTAAAGAAAATAATTGTTTTAAGTGACTTTTATGTGCTAGGCATTCCACCAAGACATTCACACATATTATTTGACAAATATATAATCTTATTTTCAGTGCTGAGTAATATAAGTTGAAAAGTCCCATTAGAATTTGATCACAATAGGATTATTACTTAGGAGTCCCTGTATCTCATCTTGCTCTCCTCTAACCCATGCTATAGTCATAATTATCTTTCTAAAATGCGTATCTGACCATTGCCCATATGAATTTATAGCCATAAATGCAGATAAACAGGAAATACCATGTTTCTTTAACTGTGTGTAAATTTCATTCTGAGCCCATAGTCAGACATACTGTGGAGAAATTCAATCTCAGTCACGAACGTGCCTTCTTTTTTGGGGTCACACAAAGACCCTTCAGGGTGGAAGCTTCTTTGGCCTTTAGCCAACGGGGCTCACTACTGAAACACCCAGTGTCAGCCTTCCTGTCCCTCAAAGTTGAGGAATCGCTGTTCCTGTGCCCAGGAACAGGCGAGGAGCCCCCGCAATTAGCCAGCCTCGCCTGGAGCCCCTCTCATCCATTCACCACCAGTACAGATTCGTGCATCAACTCTCCACAGGGTCAGAACCCACCGACCACAGGTCCTTCCCAGACTTGGGGAAATTATTCTCTCCCCCACTAGTACCCTTACAGGCTCTTCTCCTCTACTCAAAGTCAAGTATCATTTGTCCTGCAACCTTAGCTTTTCAAAATCTAGACATGCCTGTGGTCATTGAAGCAGCTTCCTCTTCACTCACCTGTCCCCACCAAAAGTCCTGAAGCAAGAAGACCAAAAGACCAGGATATCAGAATCATTGAATAAAGGAGTAAATTAAGGGAGAAAACAAATTTTTAGGATTATGCTACCATTTGATTATATCACTTCCTTGTTTAAAATCCTTCAATAGTTTTTCATCGCTCCTAAGAAAAAGACCAAACTCCTCTATGTGGCCAACAAGATGGCTTCCCTCATACCCACCTCAACTGAACAGGGAGACCCAAAGGGGCCTGATCTCATCCCACCTCTGTAGCTTTACGATAAAGAATGTTGTCAAATACCGAGTGAGATTATTTTTTCCCAGTTTTTAGGAAACTGTAAAACACCAAAGAACTGACTACCTCACATTGTAAGATCAGAGACCCAGAGAACTGCCCATTGTTAGGGCTTTCTGCCTACTCTCAGGGCTGACAGAAATTGCCATTTCTGCAAATAACCTTAACCCCACTGTCACCACAACCAAGTATTAATAATAAGAGGACTGAGGAAAGAGAAAGTTTGCATTTTAGAGGACTGCAGTGTCTGTGGAATCCCGGCCGGGCTCGGTGGCTCATGCCTGTAATCCCAGCACTTTGGGAGGCCAAGGAGGGTGGATCACCTGAGGTCAGGAGTTCAAGACCAGCCTGGCCAACATGGTGAAACCCAGCCTCTACTAAAAATACAAAAAAATTAATCAGGCATGGTGGCAGGCACCTGTAGTCCCAGCTACTCAGGAGGCTGAGTCAGAAGAATCGCTTGAATCCAGGAGGTGGAGGTTGCAGTGAGCCGAGATTGCGTCATTATACTCCAGCCTGGACAACAAGAGCAAAACTCTGTCTCAAAAAAAAAAAAAAAAGAAGAAGAAGAAGAAAACAAAAGAAATAGACTATCCCTTCCCTAAGCTAACTCTGAGGGGAGTAAAGGGAGTTGTTACTATCCCCAAATCCAAGGGAGGCCCAAGAGAATGACTCTCAAAGAATGGTGGTGCCTTCACTCCACTAGTCAAGGACTAATGACGATTCCCTCTCTTGTCTGAAAGCTGTCTCATCACTAAAACCCTAGATCATCTGATGCTGCTGAAACTGCCACTTTAGGGCATTGGGGGAGTTAGCGGGGAGGTAAGGGAAGAATCCATTCATTTCCTGTGGGCAGGTGGACCAGAGGAAGGTGGCTGCGTTTGAGCAGTCTTGCTAGTGCCCAACTAAGATGTCTCACTGCTGGTTAAGTAAAACCCAACAGCAAGAGGTCATGGAATGGAACATGTAAGGTGGGGATTAGGGAATAGGACAAAGAGCTTAGACCTCAAGCAAGAGCTTCCATAGGTTCTACTCAAGAACCACACGTAAGTCTGCCTTTGGACAATGCTTGCCTCACAGATGCATCCAATAGGAAGTCAGTATTAGCCAGAGGAGAGGCCAACTGAGTCATCACACAAGGAGATCTCAGCCTTTGTCTACCATTTCTTCTGCCTCAACACCAGAAAGAAGCAGAGGAAAGGGGAGAGGGGGAAAGGGTGTGAGAACTGACTACACCTGCCTTCCATTTCTATGTTTTTTTGTTTTTTTGTTCTGTTTTGTTTTGTTTTTTGAGAGATGGAGTCTCGCTCTGTCACCCAGGCTGGAGTAGAGTGGCACAATCTCAGCTCACCGCAACCTCCACCTCCCGAGTTCAAGTGATTCTCCTGCCTCAGTTTCCCAAGTAGCTGGGACTACAGGTGTGCACCACCATGCCCAGCTAATTTTTGCATTTTTTTAGTAGAGACGATGTTTCACTATATGTTGGCCAGGCTGTTCTTGAACTCCTGACCTCAGGTTATCCACCCGCCTCGGCCTCCCAAAGTGCTGGGATTATAGGCCTGAGCCACCACGCCCAGCCATGCCTTCCATTTCTTAGTTTGCATCTCTGCTCAGATCTCTTTGTGATTCTAAACTCTTCTGCCTCCTATTCTACTTTAAAGAACCCTTGTGATTATTGGACCCACGCTGATAATATAGGCCCAGCTTCCTATTTTAAGGTCAGCTGATAAACAATCTTAATACCAGCCACTACCTTAATTCTCCTTTGTGATGTAATATAACATGTTCCAGGGTTAAAATGTGGATATCTTTAGGGAGCCATTATTCTGCCTTCCAAAGCATTTGTATTAGTCAGGATTCTCCAGAGAAGCAGAACCAGCTGGGTACATAAAGGGATTTAATGAAATGGCTCACATGATTGTGAAGGTTTGGTGAGTCCAAAACCTGATGGGGGAGGCTGGGAGGCTGGAGACTCAGGAAAGAATCACAGTTTGAGTCCAAAGGTGGTCTGCTGCAGAATTTCCTCCTCTTGCTGGGGAGAGGTCAGCCTTTTGTTCTTTTCAGGCCTTCTGCAGATTGGATGAGGCCTAATTTGGAGGGTAATATATGCAGGATATAAGAGAGCAGCTGCTTTACTCAAAGCCCACAGATTTACATGTAAATTTCATCCAAACACACCCTCCCAGAAATATCCAGAATAGTATTTGACCAAAGAGCTGGGCCCCATGGCCCAGCCAGTTGACAAATAAAATTAACCATCAGAGTGTTACCTTACCAAAGAGCCAAAATGTCTCAATAATTCATTTATACTTACATCTAGTCACTCTCATCAAACTTGCCCTCTCTGGTATAGCCAGAAAGCAGACATTCTCTTGTTTCAATCTTTCTACCATACTGTTTCTAACTCCAACTCACCCTTTACAACTTTCTTGAGGAGACCTTTTCCATGTACTCCCACAATAATAGCTTCTATTTATTGAGTGTGAGAAAAGAAAAATAGCTCAGAGCAGTCTGAACTATGTGAGGTATGCAAAATTTATCGGACCTAGAGAGATATAAGCATGGGAATTCAGTCACCTCCACCCCTACACTCATACTGGAGGCAATTGTTTAAAGGCATTTTGTTCCTGACTAGCTGCCTTACCCATTATCTTTATGTTCCTGGAATTTGTGATACAGAGAATGTATAGCCAGTCAATAGCTTAAATTGTTTCAGTATAAATTATTGGTAGACAACTTAGGAACTGCCTCTTCTTTTTTCCTTTAAAAACCCACTCGTAACTGCTATTAATTCAGGGCAACTTGAATCTATGCTCTGGGGTGGCCATCCTCAAGCTTTGAGTTCCAATAAACCCTACTTAATTGTATTCTCTGAATCTCATTATTTGACTTAGACAAATGTGTGTCCAACTGTGGATTATGTGCCAGGCACTGCTCTGGTTTACATACATTAACTATTGAGCCAATTAGCTGCAAGGCCACTAAACTGACTGCTTTTTGAAGTCGGTTTTGAAGAGGAGAAAACTGAGGCACATGGAGGTGAAGTAACTTACCCAAAGTTATTTAGTTGAGCAAGTGGCCACAGCTATGAAATCTCCTTTGCAAAATTATTTGCAAAGAAAAATTTGACATAGTTGACTTCATTTTGCTTCTGACCTCCAAGCTGTCATTGGTCATTCTTGGGCATAGACCAAGCTAACTTTGGGAGGAATTTAGTTTATAGTTTGTCTTTGAAGCAAGGATGATAACAGTCCCTCCCTAAAAGTACTCTTCTCCCTGTTCAGGGGCTAAAACTGCCTTAGTGAGACTAATGAAGGCCATAATACTAGGATTATGGGAGGGACCTGAATTCTGCTAAGAGATAGGTGTCCTTTCTATACTCCCTTACTGCTCAGGAGTCATGTAGCTAGAAGTCACAAGATTTGAGACTTTCCCAATTGCTTCTATAGATAACATTACTATTATAGAACCTAAGAATTTTTTTTTGAGATGTTTTTCAGATGGATCCAACCCAGCTTTGAGACTCATGACTCAACTGGTCTAGTCCTGTGGCCCCACTCAGAGGCAGATTCAGCACACAAAGACCATTTTCCACACCCCTATGGATTTATCCCTAACCAATTAGCAGCACCCATTACCCAGCCCTCTGCCCACCAAACTGTCCATAAAAACTCTAACCTTCAAGCCTTTGGGGAGACTGATTTGAGTGATAACTCCTGTTTTCCCATGTGGCTGATCTCTAGTCAATTAAACTCTTTCTTTACTGCAGTGCCTTGGTCTCAGTGAATTGATGGCTGTGCAGCAGACAGAAAAAGCCTGTTGGGTGATTACAGCTGAGCAAATGGCAAAACTGGGATCCAAACATAGTGGCGTTCATAATTTTCCTCTTAATTTCCAGGGTAGAGCACCCAAGCAGAGAAGGTGTCTATGGAGTACATGAAAATTGCCTGTATTCCTTCTGTACTTAACATAGGACCATAAAGTAGACTGCTAAAGCAATGCGCCCATAGTAGGAGTAGTGTTAGGACTATCTAGGGTTTCAAAACTGTTGAATCTGAATACCTTTTGATGAGCAACAGCCTCAAATTCAGCCACAATCACCATCTCTCCCTGATTTTTGTATTTCCCCCATCCTCACTCCCTTCAGGCATTTATGTCACCTGCCTGACCTAAGAAAGCAATGGAATTTGCAACCCCAGTTTCAACTTAGATAAAAGCCAAAACTACTTTAATCTTGTTCACAGTTATTTCCCATTGCTTAATACAATCACTGGCACATAGCAATGTCTGGTCATCAAAATAGGATCCAGTTAGAAGTGACAGTGAGCAATCAGGGTCAGAGAAATTATAGTTGCCTAGTATCAGAAAGTCAGAAGGGAGCGGACTTAGGACACTTTATCCTCAGACTCCAAAGCCCATGTTTTAAAAGCTCACTACAATATTATGTGGAGGTCTGTTTATAGTTTTGGTCAGTTATTTCAAATAAAGCTGTGATATATAAATAAAAAAGAGAGATTGGCTTAGGAGAATAACTTATCTTTTGACATAATGAATCAAACTTTACAAAATGCATTGGTACCAGACACAGTGGCGCTTTCCTGTAATCCCAGCACTGTGGAATGCTAAGGCAGGAGGATCACTTTGAGCCCAGGAGTTCAAAACCAGCCTGGGAGACATAGTGAGACCCCTTCTCTACAAATAATTTTTTAAAATTATCTGGGCATGGTTGGCACATGCCTGTGGTCCCAGCTACTCAAGAGGCTGAGATGGAGAATCGCTTGACCCTGAGTGGTTGTGGCTGCCGTGAGCCATGATCATGCCACTGCACTCCAACCTGGGTGACAAAGTGAGATCCTGTCTCAAGAAACAAAACAAAACAAAAAAACACATTGCTGTCATATGTGACATTTGGGGCCAGGAGAACTCTGCATAGTCCTGTTCTCTAGGAACTTATCTCTAGAGAAGCTGACTTGGATCAGTTAAAATCATGAGCTATCCCAATCATGAATAAAGTTTTGCAAAATAAGGTTAATGAGTCCTATACCCATAAGATTTCAAAGATTGGAAGTCTATGCAGACTTCCTTATCTGTGTGCACTTTCTTAAGACAACTGGCCTATGAAGGAAATAGATGGACAATAAACCAAGCCACAGACCAGACAATTAGCAGTTTGCCAACCTCGACTATGATTTATTAGACAAGAAAGTATAGCAGTGTTACTCAACTAGTAAACAACCTCTGATTTACAAATGTCATTGTTCTGGCCTAACAGGCATTATGGAGATGGGATGAAAAGGGAATAGTGGTGAAGTAATGGAGTTTCTACATGTTTTTCAGTAAATCACACAATAACTTGTAGCAAAATAATAAGCTATAAAGTTATCAAGAAGGATGTAACACACAGATAAAATGGTATACGTTAACAAGGGCCAGTGGGCTTTCCACAAAAGCCTTTAAAATTGTGCATGCAACAGATTTAAACCCTTTTAATCACAGATTCTGGCATATTGTTTAAAATAACACAAGGCCCAGCATGGTGGCTCATGCCTGTAATCCCAGCACTTTGGAAGGACGAAGCGGATGGGTCACTTGAAGTCAAAAGTTCGAGATGAGCCTGACCAACATGGTGAAACCCCGTCTGTACTAAAAATACAAAATTAGACGGGCATGGTGGCACGCACCTGTAATCCCAGCTACTGAGGAGACAGAGGCAGGAGAATCTCTTGAACTTGGAAGGCAGTGGTTGCAGTGAGCCAAGATGGCGCCACTGCACTCCAGCCTGGGTGACAGAGTGAGACTTCTTCTCAAAAAAAAAAAAAAAACACACACACACACAAAATATAAATTTAGTATAAATTAGATCTCTCTAATAGAATGTTCTACTTTGTAGCACTTTTCAGAAATGAAATTATTTAAACAGTAATTTTAATTTCCTCTTATATGTCTGTTTTCTTTATTGACAGAGATCCCCAATCCACATGCCCCTTCCTTCTTAGCATCAGAACTCCAGTTTTGTTTGGTTCAGCAACACACTTAGCTACAAGGCTGAAGTTCCACCTTTCTTTGCACCTAGGTATACCCGTGCAGTTCAGTGTTCAGAGATATAAATTGAACTCCTGTGTGGAACATCTGGGAAGGCTGCTTTTGGGAACTGACTCAGCCGGGAGAAGGAATATTTTGTTCTTTCGTCCTTTCCCCCTTTTTTTTTTTTTGAGATGGAGTCTCACTCTGTCCTCAGGCTGGAGTGCAGTGGCACCATTTCAGCTCACTGCAACCTCCACCTGCTAGGGTCACACAATTCTCCTTCCTCAGCCTCCAAAGTAGCTGGGAGTACAGGCACAAGTCACCACACCCGGCTAATTTTTGTATTTTTAGTAGAGACAGGGTTTCACCATGTTGGCCAAGCTGGTCTCAAACTCCTAACCTCAAGTGATCTGCCAGCCTCGGCCTCCCAAAGTGCTAGGATTATAGGAGTGAGCTACTGTGCCCGGTCCCTATCTCCCTTCTTTCTTGCAGCTGGCACAAACAGAATGTTTAAGATGCAACTAAGACAATGCAGCAGGAAGAAGGAGACCAGGGAGATGCCAGAACAGCCCTGAATTCCCTAACTCCAGACTCCCTGTTTCTGGGAGAGAAAGAAACCTTACTATTTAAGCTAGTATTATTTCTCAATCACCACAGCCGAACCATATCCTAAGTGATAGACCACAGGGATCGTAATCTCCAATATCAAGATAAAATATGTCCAGCCTGGCCAACATGGTAAAACCCCGTCTCTACTAAGAATACAAAAATTAGCCAGGTGTGGTGGTACATGCCTGCAATCCCAGCTACTTGGGAGGCTGAGGCAGGAGCATTGCTTGAACACAGGAGGCAGAGGTTGCATTGAGCCAAGATTGTGCCACTGCACTCCAGCCTGGGGACAGAGTGAGACTCTGCCTCAAAAAAAATAAAATAAAATAAAAATAAATAAAATATGTGTTATAATTTT
This sequence comes from Pongo abelii, assembly GCF_028885655.2. NCBI lineage: Eukaryota > Metazoa > Chordata > Mammalia > Primates > Hominidae > Pongo > Pongo abelii. The sequence continues at coordinate 101,286,702 of NC_071996.2, read as the reverse complement.
TTTTGGAGGGGGTGCATTTTCAAAGTGGTTACTGCTAATCTTTATATCATTTAAATTGATTTAAAGTGGTTTAATTCTAACCTCACTGAAATCTCTCCACAAATAGTAGTTCAGCAAATCAACAGAAGACTAATCTGGCAGACTGGACAGAATAACCAATTCATTCCTAAAGATATGCATCAAGTTTCTTCTTTGTCACTACACTGATTTCTGACAAAACAAAAATCAGAAAAGTCTGTGAAGAGAACTCTATGGGTTTCTCCATTAGCAAATGAATCTGTCTACTAATCTTTCTAACCTTTCAAATTCAGACTCTGCAACTTTACAAAATTGCAGGTTTTAAAAATTTGGAATGTATATTAGTGTACCACCACTAACAACTTTTAGAATACACAAACTTACAGAAGCATAGTCAGTTTTTCTAACATTAATTTACTCAAAATGTTCCATCCTTTGTGAAAAGTCTATTTAAGACTGGAAACTGAGTCAGTCAACATAGAAAAGGTCCCCCACCCTAGTTTTGGCTGGTCACCTTTGCCAGATGTTGTTTAACTTGTTCTATCCCCACTGTTTCCTATGATTTGGAAGTTAGAGTTCTAACTAACGTTAATTTGGAAGTTAGATTTCTAACTAATTAGTTAATTAGTTAACTAATTAACTAATGTTATATAGTTAGATTTCTAACTAATGTTAATCAAACTCAAGTTTGATTTTTTTTTTTTTTTTTGAGACAGGTTTTTTGAGACAAGGTCTCACTCTCTCACCCAGAGCACTGAAGTGCAGTGATACAATCTCAGCTCACTGCCGCCTCAACCTGCCAGGCTCAGGTGATCCTCCTGCCTCAACCTCCTGAATAGCTGGGACCACAGGCATGCACCACCATGCCTGGCTATTTATTATTACTATTTGTAGAGATGGGATCTCCCTATGTTGCCCAGGCTGGTCTCAAACTCCTGGGCTCAAGTGAACCTTCTGCCTCAGCCTCCCAAAGTGCTGGGATTACAGGTGTGAACTACTGTGCTCAGCCAGGTTTGATTTTTACATGATTTTTACTTCATAGATGGTGCCATGTATTTCACCCTGCATCATATTGAGAGCGCCTCTTGTTTGGTTTCTCACTTTTAGTAATGCTTAAGATTAATCAGAGTTCAGTTCTCCACCACCATTTCTTTTTTTTTTTTAGAGGGAGTCTCACTCTGTTGCTCAGGCTGGAGTGCAGTGGCACAATCTTGGCTCAATGCAATCTCCGCCTCCCAGGTTCAAGCAATTCTTCTGCCTCAGCCTCCTGAGTAGCTGGGATCACAGGCATATGCCACCACGCCCAGCTAATTTTTGTACTTTTGGTAGAGACGGAGTTTTGCCATGTTGGCTAGGCTGGTCTCGAACTCCTGAATTCAGGTGATCTACCTGCCTCGGTCTCCCAAAGTCCTGGGATTACAGGTATGAGCCACTGCGCCCGGCCTCCACCACCATCTCAATAACTATTACCTGCACCAGATATTTCATTAGAGTTTACGAAATAATATTTTTCAAATTCTATTATTCCTTCTGCATTTATTAGCCAGAATTTTTCTGCACAAAAAACCTTTTCCTCATCATCCAATGCCATTTGATTATCCTGAAAAAAATAGTTTATACCAGAAAGCTGAGATGAATGCTTCATTATTTTCCTTTAGTTATCAATGTTCAGAGTAATGAGCTGGGTCCTGGTTTCTCTTGTTCTTAGCCTAAAAGGCCACGAGTACAGCTTATTCATCATTGCAGTAGCCCAGTGCATGTTAATGAGTGTTTAGCTACTGCTCTCTACAAGACCTGTTCCCTGACTCTATTAAGTTTTTCTTTATGTTTGAGGAGCATGTGGGAGCAAAACAAAGCAAAAGGACCAACTCAGGGCCAATTTTGATTAAAATTGTAAAAATAGGCATTTCCCTTCTTCCTCTGTTCAATACCCTGCCTAGTCATCCTCCCTAATTCTCAGACATTTTAAAACACCACTTGGCTACACAGAGCTGTTCTAAGCCTGCTCCACTCAATGAGGCCTAATGCCTCTAAATTATTCCTCTCCCCATCTGGGTACAAACCCCTGTAAGTCCCATCTTCTTCTTTCAGTTGCCAACTAGCACAGGGGTCCCCAGGCCTCGGGACATGGACCCCAGTACTGATTGTTGGCCTGTTAGGAAGAGTCCCACACAGCAGGAGGTGAACAGGCATTGCTGCCTGAGCGCCCCCTTCTGTCAGATCAGCAGCAGTGTTAGATTCTCACAGGAGCTCGAACCCTATTGTGAGCTATGAGGGATCTAGGTGGCTCCTTCTGATAATCTAATGCCTGATGATCTATCACTGTCTCCCATCACACCCATATGGGAACATCTAGTTCCAAGAAACAAGCTCAGGGCCCCTACTGATTCTACATTATGGTAAGTACGTGATAACGGTAGAAATAAAGTGCACAATAAATGTAATGTGCTTGAATCATCCCAAAACCATGCCCCCCACCCTCATCCCTGGAAAAAATGTCTTCCACAAAACCAGTCCCTGGTGCCAAAAAGGTTGGGGACCGCTGAACTAGAACAACTTAATGCACATGGGGTTTTAGAATGGAATACCGAAGAAACATGATACTGTGAACTTAAAGTATTCCAATAAGAACGATGGTTGATGCTGACTGGTATAAAACGTTTCCAAAGTCCTTTGCTATTACACTTTTCACCTCACATTGTAGCTACAACCTGTTTTACCCTCAAGTAGACTGTGTACTTCTCAAGTATAGGATTTCATCTTATTCATCTTTGTATCCTTTAGCACCTAGCATGGTTCCTGACCCATAGTAGGTGCTCAGTAAATATTTTGAGTGAGAATGAAAAGTGAAATATTTTCCATGAATAAAAGCTAGTACTATGTGTACTACAGACATACCATCTGTACCAGAGCTTGGGATAGAATAAGAGAGGCACATCCACCTTCTGATCACAAATACCTCAGCCATAGCAAATCTAGGGGTTGGCAGAAAATGGAGGGGATGCCTCGGAGTGTCTGCATCTGTTATGAACTGAACAGTTCAATTGTAGCTATTGAAAGAGGATGATGTTTCATACCAAATAGGTGTTTATTTAAAGAAAAATGTTGGCCGTATGCAGTGGCTCATGCCTGTAATCCCAACACCTTGGGAGGCTGAGGCAGGAGGGTCCCCTGAGTCCAGGAGCTTGAGACCAGCCTTGGCAACAGAGATAGACTCCATCTTTGCAAAAATAAATTTAATTTAATTATTTATTTTTTTTAAAAAAGTAAAATGCCATTCACAGTCACTAGCACTCTAGTTATTGGCCATTGGGAAAAATTCAAAGTCATAATGTACCATTTCTTTAACTATTATTATTTTCTCTTCTCTTTATAACTCAGGGAAATTTTTTTCTTTTTAAATTATCATTTATTATAGGTTTATTATTCTTCTACATTTCCCAATCTACAAAAGCCTATAAGACAACTAAAAGAGATGCAAAAAAAATTAATCATGTGAAGGCTAAGCATTCAATTTCCTTTCATCTCACAGTACCTTTTACAATAAATCTTGAACATGATGCATTTCCATGTTCTCCCTGAACAAGGCAGATAGCTTTGGAAATTTTAGTTTGATTTAGGAAATACCTAACATGTTTTGCCAACCCTTTGTTCATGTGGGTAAAGGGACATTGTTCATGTTCATTTTTGATTACACTTGGAAATGTAGCCATCATTGCTAAACTAAGTGTATTTCAAATTGTTGATGTTTGAATCACTATCATGATAAATATTTCAATTTTAGTTGAGGTTAGCTATTTAATTCATGCAAATCTTTGCTGAGAACCCTAATTTACACAAACCTAGACATTCATTTTATCACCAAAAAAACTGTGACAAGGATATCACAAAGATTGTGATTTCTAATTGTAACTGTGCAAGGAGGCTGCTGCTCTGTGTGTGTGTAGATTTAAATCCTTAAAAGAATCTTCAATGTCACTTTGAGTTGACAAGTATTTTTTATCTGACCATTCCCTGAGAATACAAACACATAACCTTCCAACTGCTATTTAATCTCTGACACTTTAGACATATTTATAAGACAATGCTTTGTGAAGCTTAACTTTCAGATCTATGTATTAATAACTCACTTCTTTTCCTTGTACTTTCAGTTCACTAGTGAATTATCCCACAGTGCCCTTCAGTATAAGCAATAGGAATAACGGACAGTCTATTTCCCTCTCTGCGCTCCATGTGATGGCTACTGGGGCTCTGTCTCAGCATTTACCAAACAAAGATTTGCCTCCTTTCTTCATCAGACCAGACTTTTCTTGATTATTTTTCCTTTATTTGATCAAAGTGAAGCAAAAACTGTAGGTCATCAAAAAAGAGATCAGTCAAAAAAAACACTGCACTTTCCTCTTAATCTCTATCAAATTCAATGTCAAGTTGTATTTGTTTACTTTTTTAATGTGGTTACTAGAAGATGTAAAATTACCTATGTGGCTCACATTTGTGGCTTGCATTGTATTTCTGTTGGATAGTGCTGATCTAAATCCTACTCATTCTCCCTCAGCCCTGCCCTTTCCTGGAAGGCTGAATCCATTCAACCATTGCAGGGGTCCCCAACTGGTTATGGCCTCTTAGGAACCAGGCTGCACAGCATGATGTGAGTGGCACGCAAGTGAGCATTACTGCCTGAGCTCTGCCTCCCGTCAGATCAGCAGAGGCATTAGATTCTCACAGAAACACACATCCTATTGTGAGCTGTACATGCGAGGGATCTAGGTTGGCACTCCTTGTGAGAATCTAATGAGAAATATAATCATCCTGAAACCATCTCCACCACCCCCTCCTCCCACAAGGCCATAGAAAAAATGTCTTCCATGAAAACTACCCCTGGTGCCAAGACCACTGCTCTATGGAATCCTGAGATTTAGAATTGGCCTGATCACTCTTGTTGGGCAGAGGACAGAGGAATTGCCCACGGCTTGTAGCCAAGCCTGTGTGGACAAGTGTTCCACCCTGGCAGTGTTCCAGGTAAGGAGATGGGAGTAGCTCTGACCCCTTTGTTGCTTTCCAAGGGACAGAAACGGTGGCCCCATTATAACATCCCACTACTCTATCGGGAACACATGGGAGAGCAGCCTTCTTTTTAGAAACACAGGAAGAAAATGAGCATGGTTCCTAAACCAAGAAGGAGGCATAGGTAGGAACTTAGCCAAAGTCACATGTGTTCCTTCTTCACATAGATCTTGTCTTGGAAGGCGACACAGATGTGAATAAACCCAGTCAGAGAATAGTCCATCTCCATTATCTGCTAGTAAAACCCATTTCCATCAGAAATAGAAATGGTCACCTTGTGACGTTAGGAAGCTCAAGACTCCATCGAAAAGGAATTTTCTAAATGTCTTCCACAGAAGGCTCACTAACTTCCCAGGCTGAAGAGACCAGCACTATGTCACCTGTGAACTGGGCTATAAATATCTTGGTGAGGAGAAAATAGTGCATCCATTTTTAAAGGTTTGCAAAAATACTAATTATCAGGATTACCTGGGGGAGCTTTTCAAAAGCCTGGCCTCCACCCTACACCCACTCAGTAAGGATCTCTGGAGGTTGGTCAATGTGAACCAATGGCCAGAGCCTGCATGATGCTCACCCTCCCTACTAGGCAAAGAGAAATTCTTACAGGAATGAAATGAGGCCAGCTTCTGTCTCTTGATTCTCTAATGAGTTGTTATGCTATAGGGGAAGAAAAGGGTGGTGTGGGACATTGTGCTAAGAACTAAAATCTGGATACATGTTAGGGAACATGTGTACCATAAAATAATTCATGGATTGTACTCAGCAAGCTCATAATGTATAATATATCCAAACAATATTAGTTGTTAGATAAATTTAGACATAAGTTCTATGTGTTGTTCTCACAGTATTTTAAAAATACACTAGCGTGTCATTATGATTCGGTTCTTAAAAATTAATACCTGAGGATGTGGTATTATTGCTGGAAGATATTAGCTCCTTGTTGAAGAGCAGAAAATTCAAATATAAGGTAGTATGAGCATCTATTGTACTTATCCATTAGGCTCCCTCTTTCCACCAGGATAATGCTCTTTCCTGATCCATGTGATATGGGAATGTCAATTATAATTATAGGATCTTTCCTGACATCTGGCCACAAGAGTGAGCAAATGATCCAATCCTTGGCTTCCCAATTATGATATTCCATACTGCAGTTGATCCAAGTAGGATCAACTACCTGGGGATCCCCGAAGTAGGGGGTCACACTGTGATATCGAATATATGGATCCTGAGTGACTGTTTTCTTCTTTCTGAGATTTTGACTTGGGAGAACCTTGAAGCCTAGAACTTCTCAGAATCCTTTTCATTTGTTCCCAATTAAGTAGGAGCCATGGTTTAGAGGAACTAGCCCAAAATTCAGCTCCAGTGATGGACACAAAGTTTCATAACTATATCCTCATCTGCCTGGCCACAGTGACAATTTCCATCAGTGTAATGTGCAGGATTTCTGTTTGGTGACTAGGGTAAAAGGGAACCCCTCTCTTGTTCTGGACAATATAATGTATCACTGGGACACCCGAGGCTGCTACAGCCATTTGACTACCTGGGAGAAGTCAGTACAAGAATGTAGTCAACACATCAAGGACAGAGCCAAAAGAAACATAGACATGGAGACAGCCTGGATCAAACCTCTGCAGTGCAAAGTCTAGTTATATAAACCATGTAACTCCTTCATTATTAAAGCCAGTTTAATTACATTTTCATTATATACAACTCAAAGTACTCTAACATATAGAATTAAGTGCTAAGAATGAGAAAATAAATCTCTTTTTTTTTTTTTTTTTTTTTTTTTTTTTTTATTTATTTTTTTTTTTTTATTTTTTACTTTTTTTTTTTTTTTTTTTCTTTTATTATTATTATTATTATTATTATTATACTTTAGGTTTTATGGTACATGTGCGCAATGTGCAGGTAAGTTACATATGTATACATGTGCCATACTGGTGCGCTGCACCCACCAACTCGTCAGCTAGCATTAGGTATATCTCCCAATGCTATCCCTCCCCCCTCCCCCCACCCCACAACAGTCCCCAGAGTGTGATGTTCCCCTTCCTGTGTCCATGTGTTCTCATTGTTCAATTCCCACCTATGAGTGAGAATATGCGGTGTTTGGTTTTTTGTTCTTGCGATAGTTTACTGAGAATGATGATTTCCAATTTCATCCATGTCCCTACAAAGGACGTGAACTCATCATTTTTTATGGCTGCATAGTATTCCATGGTGTATATGTGCCACATTTTCTTAATCCAGTCTATCATTGTTGGACATTTGGGTTGGTTCCAAGTCTTTGCTATTGTGAATAATGCCGCAATAAACATACGTGTGCATGTGTCTTTATAGCAGCATGATTTATAGTCCTTTGGGTATATACCCAGTAATGGGATGGCTGGGTCGAATGGAATTTCTAGTTCTAGATCCCTGAGGAATCGCCACACTGACTTCCACAAGGGTTGAACTAGTTTACAGTCCCACCAACAGTGTAAAAGTGTTCCTATTTCTCCACATCCTCTCCAGCACCTGTTGTTTCCTGACTTTTTAATGATTGCCATTCTAACTGGTGTGAGATGGTATCTCATTGTGGTTTTGATTTGCATTTCTCTGATGGCCAGTGATGTTGAGCATTTTTTCATGTGTTTTTTGGCTGCATAAATGTCTTCTTTTGAGAAGTGTCTGTTCATGTCCTTCGCCCACTTTTTGATGGGGTTGTTTGTTTTTTTCTTGTAAATTTGTTGGAGTTCATTGTAGATTCTGGATATTAGCCCTTTGTCAGATGAGTAGGTTGCAAAAATTTTCTCCCATTTTGTAGGTTGCCTGTTCACTCTGATGGTAGTTTCTTTTGCTGTGCAGAAGCTCTTTAGTTTAATTAGATCCCATTTGTCAATTTTGGCTTTTGTTGCCATTGCTTTTGGTGTTTTAGACATGAAGTCCTTGCCCATGCCTATGTCCTGAATGGTAATGCCTAGGTTTTCTTCTAGGGTTTTTATGGTTTCAGGTCTAACGTTTAAGTCTTTAATCCATCTTGAATTGATTTTTGTATAAGGTGTAAGGAAGGGATCCAGTTTCAGCTTTCTACATATGGCTAGCCAGTTTTCCCAGCACCATTTATTAAATAGGGAATCCTTTCCCCATTTCTTGTTTTTGTCAGGTTTGTCAAAGATCAGATACTTGTAGATATGTGGCATTATTTCTGATGGCTCTGTTCTGTTCCATTGATCTATATCTCTGTTTTGGTACCAGTACCATGCTGTTTTGGTTACTGTAGCCTTGTAGTATAGTTTGAAGTCAGGTAGTGTGATGCCTCCAGCTTTGTTCTTTTGGCTTAGGATTGACTTGGCGATGCGGGCTCTTTTTTGGTTCCATATGAACTTTAAAGTAGTTTTTTCCAGTTCTGTGAAGAAAGTCATTGGTAGCTTGATGGGGATGGCATTGAATCTGTAAATTACCTTGGGAAGGATGGCCATTTTCATGATATTGATTCTTCCTACCCATGAGCATGGAATGTTCTTCCATTTGTTTGTATCCTCTTTTATTTCCTTGAGCAGTGGTTTGTAGTTCTCCTTGAAGAGGTCTTTCACATCCCTTGTAAGTTGGATTCCTAGGTATTTTATTCTCTTTGAAGCAATTGTGAATGGGAGTTCACTCATGATTTGGCTCTCTGTTTGTCTGTTATTGATGTATAAGAATGCTTGTGATTTTTGCACATTGATTTTGTATCCTGAGACTTTGCTGAAGTTGCTTATCAGCTTAAGGAGATTTTGGGCTGAGACAATGGGGTTTTCTAGATATACAATCATGTCATCTGCAAACAGGGACAATTTGACTTCCTCTTTTCCTAATTGAATACCCTTGATTTCCTTCTCCTGCCTAATTGCCCTGGCCAGAACTTCCAACACTATGTTGAATAGAAGTGGTGAGAGAGGGCATCCCTGTCTTGTGCCAGTTTTCAAAGGGAATGCTTCCAGTTTTTGCCCATTCAGTATGATATTGGCTGTGGGTTTGTCATAAATAGCTCTTATTATTTTGAGATACGTCCCATCAATTCCTAATTTATTGAGAGTTTTTAGCATGAAGGGTTGTTGAATTTTGTCAAAGGCCTTTTCTGCATCTATTGAGATAATCATGTGGTTTTTGTCTTTGGTTCTGTTTATATGCTGGATTACATTTATTGATTTGCGTATATTGAACCAGCCTTGCATCCCAGGGATGAAGCCCACTTGATCATGGTGGATAAGCTTTTTGATGTGCTGCTGGATTCTGTTTGCCAGTATTTTATTGAGGATTTTTGCATCAATGTTCATCAAGGATATTGGTCTAAAATTCTCTTTTTTGGTTGTGTCTCTGCCAGGCTTTGGTATCAGGATGATGCTGGCCTCATAAAATGAGTTAGGGAGGCTTCCCTCTTTTTCTATTGATTGGAATAGTTTCAGAAGGAATGGTACCAGCTCCTCCTTGTACCTCTGGTAGAATTCGGCTGTGAATCCATCTGGACCTGGACTTTTTTTGGTTGGTAAGCTATTGATTATTGCCACAATTTCAGCTCCTGTTATTGGTCTATTCAGAGATTCAACTTCTTCCTGGTTTAATCTTGGGAGGGTGTATGTGTTGAGGAATTTATCCATTTCTTCTAGATTTTCTAGTTTATTTGCATAGAGGTGTTTGTAATATTCTCTGATGGTAGTTTGTATTTCTGTGGGATCGGTGGTGATATCCCCTTTATCATTTTTTATTGCATCTATTTGATTCTTCTCTCTTTTTTTCTTTATTAATCTTGCTAGCGGTCTATCAATTTTGTTGATCCTTTCAAAAAACCAGCTCCTGGATTCATTGATTTTTTGAAGGGTTTTTTGTGTCTCTATTTCCTTCAGTTCTGCTCTGATTTTAGTTATTTCTTGCCTTCTGCTAGCTTTTGAATGTGTTTGCTCTTGCTTTTCTAGTTCTTTTAATTGTGATGTTAGGGTGTCAATTTTGGATCTTTCCTGCTTTCTCTTGTGGGCATTTAGTGCTATAAATTTCCCTCTACACACTGCTTTGAATGCATCCCAGAGATTCTGGTATGTTGTGTCTTGGTTCTCGTTGGTTTCAAAGAACATCTTTATTTCTGCCTTCATTTCGTTATGTACCCAGTAGTCATTCAGGAGCAGGTTGTTCAGTTTCCACGTAGTTGAGCGGTTTTGAGTGAGATTCTTAATCCTGAGTTCTAGCTTGATTGCACTGTGATCTGAGAGACAGTTTGTTACAATTTCTGTTCTTTTACATTTATTGAGGAGAGCTTTACTTCCAAGTATATGGTCAATTTTGGAATAGGTGAGGTGTGGTGCTGAAAAAAATGTATATTCTGTTGATTTGGGGTGGAGAGTTCTGTAGATGTCTATTAGGTCCGCTTGGTGCAGAGCTGAGTTCAATTCCTGGGTATCCTTGTTGACTTTCTGTCTCGTTGATCTGTCTAATGTTGATAGTGGGGTGTTAAAGTCTCCCATTATTAATGTGTGGGAGTCTAAGTCTCTTTGTAGGTCACTCAGGACTTGCTTTATGAATCTGGGTGCTCCTGTATTGGGTGCATATATATTTAGGATAGTTAGCTCTTCTTGTTGAATTAATCCCTTTACCATTATGTAATGGCCTTCTTTGTCTCTTTTGATCTTTGTTGGTTTAAAGTCTGTTTTATCAGAGACTAGGATTGCAACCCCTGCCTTTTTTTGTTTTCCATTTGCTTGGTAGATCTTCCTCCATCCTTTTATTTTGAGCCTATGTGTGTCTCTGCACGTGAGATGGGTTTCCTGAATACAGCACACTGATGGGTCTTGAGTCTTTATCCAGTTTGCCAGTCTGTGTCTTTTAATTGGAGCATTTAGTCCATTTACATTTAAAGTTAATATTGTTATGTGTGAATTTGATCCTGTCATTATGATGTTAGCTGGATATTTTGCTCGTTAGTTGATGCAGTCTCTTCCTAGTCTCGATGTTCTTTACATTTCGGTATGATTTTGCAGTGGCTGGTACCGGTTGTGCCTTTCCATGTTTAGCGATTCCTTCAGGAGCTCTTTTAGGGCAGGCCTGGTGGTGACAAAATCTCTCAGCATTTGCTTGTCTGTAAAGTATTTTATTTCTCCTTCACTTATGAAGCTTAGTTTGGCAGGATATGAAATTCTGGGTTGAAAATTCTTTTCTTTAAGAATGTTGAATATTGGCCCCCACTCTCTTCTGGCTTGTAGGGTTTCTGCCGAGAGATCCGCTGTTAGTCTGATGGGCTTCCCTTTGATGGTAACCCGACCTTTCTCTCTGGCTGCCCTTAACATTTTTTCCTTCATTTCAACTTTGGTGAATCTGACAATTATGTGTCTTGGAGTTGCTCTTCTCGAGGAGTATCTTTGTGGCGTTCTCTGTATTTCCTGAATCTGAATGTTGGCCTGCCTTGCTAGATTGGGGAAGTTCTCCTGGATAATATCCTGCAGAGTGTTTTCCAACTTGTTTCCATTCTCCCCGTCACTTTCAGGTACACCAATCAGACGTAGATTTGGTCTTTTCACATAGTCCCACATTTCTTGGAGGCTTTGCTCGTTTCTTTTTATTCTTTTTTCTCTAAACTTCCCTTCTCGCTTCATTTCATTCATTTCATCTTCCAGGGCTGATACCCTTTCTTCCATTTGATCGCATCGGCTCCTGAGGCTTCTGCATTCTTCACGTAGTTCTCGAGCCTTGGTTTTCAGCTCCATCAGCTCCTTTAAGCACTTCTCTGTATTGGTTATTCTAGTTATACATTCTTCTAAATTTTTTTCAAAGTTTTCAACTTCTTTGCCTTTGGTTTGAATATCCTCCCGTAGCTCGGAGTAATTTGATCGTCTGAAGCCTTCTTCTCTCAGCTCGTCAAAGTCATTCTCCGTCCAGCTTTGTTCCATTGCTGGTGAGGAACTGCGTTCCTTTGGAGGAGGAGAGGTACTCTGGTTTTTAGAGTTTCCAGTTTTTCTGCTCTGTTTTTTCCCCATCTTTCTGGTTTTATCTACTTTTGGTCTTTGATGATGGTGATGTACAGATGGGTTTTTGGTGTGGATGTCCTTTCTGTTAGCTTTCCTTCTAACAGACAGAACCCTCAGCTGCAGGTCTGTTGGAGTACCTGGCCGGCCGTGTGAGGTGTCAGTCTGCCCCTGCTGGGGGGTGCCTCCCAGTTAGGCTGCTCGGGGGTCGGGGTCAGGGACCCACTTGAGGAGGCAGTCAGCCCGTTCTCAGATCTCCAGCTGCGTGCTGGGAGAACCACTGCTCTCCTCAAAGCTGTCAGACAGGGACATTTAAGTCTGCAGAGGTTACTGCTGTCTTTTTGTTTGTCTGTGTCCTGCCCCCAGAGGTGGAGCCTACAGAGGCAGGCAGGCCTCCTTGAGCTGTGGTGGGCTCCACCCAGTTCAAGCTTCCAGGCTGCTTTGTTTACCTAAGCGAGCCTGGGCAATGGCGGGCGCCCCTCCCCCAGCCTCGCTGCCGACTTGCTGTTTGATCTCAGACTGCTGTGCTAGCAATCAGCGAGACTCCGTGGGCGTAGGACCCTCTGAGCCAGGTGCGGGCTATACTCTCCTGGGGCACCGTTTCCTAAGCCCGTCGGAAAAGCACAGTATTCGGGTGGGAGTGGCCCGATTTTCCAGGTGCAGTCTGTCACCCCTGGAAGGGGAACTCCCTGACCCCTTGCGCTTCCCGAGTGAGGCAATGCCTCGCCCCTGCTTCGGCTGGCGCACGGTGCACTCACCCACTGACCTGCGCCCACTGTCTGGCACTCCCTAGTGAGATGAACACGGTACCTCAGATGGAAATGCAGAAATCACCCGTCTTCTGCGTCGCTCGCGCTGGGAGCCGTAGACCGGAGCTGTTCCTATTCGGCCATCTTGGCTCCTCCCCGAAAATAAATCTCTTAAAGACAGACTTGGCAGAGAGGAAGCGGGCCAGCAGAAGGCAGTGTGCAACCCAATGTCCCAACCTAAAGGCTGGTGATCCCTACCCAAAGGCCGTGTCAGCTGCCATTTATTTCCTCAAATTGCACCATAATTTTCCTCACAGTAAAGAAACTTTTTCCTGTACTGATGACTATTAAAGAGCATGAAAAGTAGAAAAATTTTTCTATTCTATTAAAAGTAGAAAAACTAAAGATAGCAGAGAGTATTGCCGTTTCAAGAAAGAGGAGAGAAGGATCTCTGGTCCTGCTGTGCTCATCAGACATCATGGACTGATCCCCGCAGGTATTTGAGTTTACAAACCCCATAGAAACTGCCACACAACTGATTTAGGGAGCAGACAGACAGTCAGGGAGGAATATGGTGTTTAAACATAAGTCCAGTTTAACTAAGAGGGGCAGAAAGAGTATTCTGACAAAAAGGAGTATCATGTGCAATGACCCCATGGCAGAAAAGAGCATCAGCATACAAGGGCTGCAGAGCCAAAGAGGCTGGAATGGAAAAATCATTGAGGAGCCTATAGTTGGTTGACCCTAAAGAATCACTCAACAGCATTTATTCTCAAATCTTAACCTACTCCAATATGTAATTGAGGTCTACAACTTAAAAAGACAATATATTCTAATAGTTCCTATTGATTTCTTCAGACTATGTTTAGTCACTTAACTAAGGCATGCATAAAATCAGGAGGCTACCATGATCAAAAAAGTATTGCCATGTGAGAATCTTTTTTAAGTTATTAATATATAACTGCTTCAAATCTTCTCATTCATGAGTTTATATTATATCAAAATAGCTCATTCCATGTAGTATGCTAAATTTTTTTCCATTACTCAAGCCCACCAAGAGGTGTCAGAATCTTTGTAAGAATACTTTCAAATACAACACCAAGAATATCATACAAAACGCAGTTCAGATGTATCTGTTACTGTAGAGGTTTTGCAAGATGAATGATATGTGAAAGTGAGACAAGGAAATGTATATTTATTTGTGTTTTTCTTTAACAGCATAAATTCCAGGAACAGAGCACTAGGAAAAGAAAATTGAATTGTGCACTCTTTAAGAAACTAATTTTTCAAGGGTTATATAATAAACTTTAAGACAATACCCAAGAGGGAGGACAATTACGGTTCTGTGTTAGAGCTACAGCCTCTGTAGGCACATTTTGAGTCGGAATTTCTAACAGCTTCTGTTTCCAGTACTTCTTACCTCCTGAGTCAGGACCAGCCCGAACCAATTTTTTAAACGACCACGATTAAGATCAGATGTTTACAAAATCTTACTAAGCAAAAATCCATGTGATTTTATGTGAGATAGTGAAAGAGAATCAAATATAAGCCTAGATTTATTAATATATTCTCTTTAGTTGTAAAGAATAAAGGATGGGACATGGTTTGATGATATAAAAGAGGGAACTTCCCAAGCTAAGCATAGTTCTGCATGGTGAGATAGAGCTAGACTTGTTAAGAGTGAGGACTAGGAGTTAGACTGCCTAGTTTATATCATTTATTACCTATGAAACTTGGTAGAAGTTATTTACCCTCTCTACATTTCTATTTTTTTATATGTAAAATAGAGATGATAATAGCATCTCATAAAGTTGTGAAGATTACATAAGCTAATCGTGTTTAAACAGAACAGCATCTGGTGCATAAGAGGGTCTTCATAAATATTGTTATGTCTCTGGTACATAAGTGTTGTAATTTGCAAGAGGTCTAGTAAGATGAAGAAATATTATAGGTTTCCATAGCTTGTTATTTCTAGGAAACTGCTGATCACTGTCTTAGAATTCGTAGACTTCTTCTGATGACCTGGAACTTTGTTGGAAGATTCAGAATTGATCCCCTAAACTATTTACCTGCAATATTTCCTAAAGGTCAGTTTCTAAGAATGTCTGAACAGTACTTGAATTTTACAGTTCCGTGTACTAAGTAAATCATTTTTGTTAAATGATTTCATTTTTGAACTTATTGGCACATGACACAATACAATGGCTGATAGCCACTTTTCCCTTTTGCTTTAATAAAACTTTCTTAAGGTAGGACAAGGAGCTGCTTCTTTAGGCTTAGGAATTTCCCTGCACAAACAGGATATATGTCAAGGCTAAAAATTGGGTTACTGTGCAAATAGGGGAAAAGTGATGTGCACATTACTTATTATCCTATTTTTAGATTCACTGCCTGCCACACTGCTGCTAGAGTTATATCTGAAACACAGATGGGATTGTGTTATTCTACTGCTTAAGTCTTCAAATGGCACTGCCTAGAAAATGTCCAAACTCCATAACAAGCCCAAGGCTCGAAACAATCTGGTCCCAATCTGCCTTTGTAAGCCTGTCTCCACTCATTCCCTTCTCTACATCCATGCTGATTTCTGAATGCATATTGTACTTGCTTCTACTCCTTTATTCATGTGGTTCCTATGATTAGAATACTTTCCTTATCTGGCATATTATCTCCTACCAAGCTCAACTGATATGCTATCTGTGCCAGGCTTCATGCTTACTTCATCTCTCCCCCGCTTCCAGGCAAAATTAATCATTTTCTCCTTGGATCTTGTAAAGGCTTCATTTCAAGTACTGTGCTGGGGATAAAATGGGGAGTCAAAACAGACAGAGATAATGTGCTCTGCCTTTGTGGAGCACACAGTCTAATGGAGAGTAAGACATTAATTAATATCCAAAATATAAATTACAACTATGATAAGAAGAGGATTATGGTGATATAAAATCACTTAGGATTTTTAAAGGATTTTCTAAAAGATCTGAAGAATAGCAGTAAACTAGGTGATGGGGGTAGGAAGAATATTCCGAGTAAAAAGAATATCATGTGCAAAGGCCCTGTGGCAGAAAAGAGCTTCAGTGTACAAGGGCTGCAGACCCAAAGGGGCTGGAATGGAAAGATCATTGAGGAACATAGGCCCTGAAAAATCACAAAACAGCCTTTCTTCCCAAACCTTAATCTACTCCAGTTAATCATTCCTCTTTGTCATCCGGAAGAAGATAATGTGAGATTATTCACATTATGAATAATGTGAATTATTCAAGAAAATTAAATATGGAATTAATCATATTTTCAATATCCTATTGATACTGAAAACTGGCCCCTATGAACTACATAATTCATATTTCATAAATAAAATTCATAAATGATCTTCCAGCACTACGTCCAGCATTCATAAATGAAATTTTTTCATTTTATTATTTGTTTTAATTTATAAAGGAAAAAGATTTATTTGACTCACAGGTCCACATGGCTCGGGAGGTCTCACAATCACTGCAGAAGGCAAATGAGAAGCTAAGTCATGTCTTACGTGGCGGCAGGCAAGAGTCATTTTATTCTTTTTAGGTCTTTATGTACTGCTTCTGACTAGCTGTTCATGAGTTACAAAAGCTGTGCCCAGAACCAGGAGTTGTCACTGCTCAGAAAATAAAGTAACAGCTTGTTTTTACTGGAAGGAGTAAATCAACACCTTTGACTTCCACTGCCAGTACAACCCCGCCCACCACCCCCAACACACACACACATACCCAATATATCCTGTAGGGCATAAGTAAACTAATTGTTAGGGAAATCAACAGCCCCTTATTTATTAAGTTACATTCGTCACAAGATTTCTAGCATCATTGATATTAGAAAATTGAGTATATTGTTCTGAAAGTAAACTCTTTTAAATATTCCTGAAGAGATTCATTTGCTGAAGCCTTTTCATAGAAAAAAAAGGGAGATATTTAATCTTTCAGGATTCATTAAAAAAAAAAGGTTGTTTAATGGGTGGTAGATTCTCTGTGGTTTTTTTTAAGACAAATAGTTTCATATTTGAATTCTGGGTTTATTATAATTACGGTTAGAATATGCAGTGATTTGACATTTATTCCACTTCTTCATTCAACACATATTTATTAAGTACTTACCATGGGCTCCTCATTATGACAATTATGGTCACAAATATTTTTGATCTGTGTATTTTATTTCTTTAATTCACAAAACTGAAGTATAGAAAACAAAGTAATTCCTATAAGACTTACGTATGTGTTCTATCCACTTGATCTTCATATGCAGAAATATCAGGTATTAATTTCCACTTTGTGATTGAGGATATTAGCATGCCATAACTAATTATAGTACAGGTCACAGAAATGATGGATGAGGCAGCAAGAATTTTGAAGATGAATCCAGAATCAAAGCACTCTATCACTTTTGATAGAATCAGAACAAAACTTTCCATTCCGTTTATGTGAATAGGTTACAGAGTAAAGCAAGAATGTAACCAGTCTCTCTCAATTCTAAAATTAGGGTTTTTGTGTTTTTACTAAATGCCTTTGTTGGAGCTTCTCTCTACTCAGGACAAGAAGTCCCACAGTGATGTAGAGAAAATGGAGTCATGGTAGACAGGGCTGTGCCAAATTTGTGCTGGTAACCCTGCTTATTACTATAAAAGGACCATCACCTGTTTGTCCACAGGCAGCCTGTCCTTAACTAGACATCCAAGCTCATTGTAACTGAGCCTGCTAAGTTCAACTTCAGATTCTGCCTGTTCTTTTTAAAGGAAAATTTATATGACTCTTTCCTTGTATTGCAGTAGTTCATACTTCTGTCTCCATCTGTCAGGTCTTTAAGTCCTTATAATATCAAACACTCAGCCAGAAATTTATGACTGTGGGGATACTGAATTGCCTCCAAACAGGAATAGGAGAGATGGCAGTATCTTTTTCCTCCATTAAGTCACTGTTTCACAAATAGTTATCTTTGTGATTTTGGAGAACACACACTCAATATTTTATTTACAACCAAGGGGCACCCTGCTTCTTTTGTGTGTGTTTGGAAACACTTTTTGAAAATAGTGCATTTGCAATAGGATGACCTCTTTAAAATCAGATCCTCGAGAATTTTGAAATTATTATGGGTAGAAGCTGGAAAAAAACTAAAAACTGACATTTAAAACCTGTAAAAATATTTTATCTTGCAAGATATAAGTAACTTCAGTTCTCTTATGAGACTTGCTATTTCTTTGTTTTTGATTGAGTGAATGGGCTCCCTTAGCTATAAAAATAAAAAATAAATATTAATCCATTGTCTTTGGGGTAACTCTGAAGCCCATAAACACTGAAGCTGGCATTAAGAATGACAAACTATGAGCTCAGTGCACTGATATAAACTGGATGGAGTCTCTGCAGATATTGTTGCTTTTTTTATGGGGCAGGCAGTCAGGAAGAGAAAAATGTTTCTTTTTCCTTTGGAACTTAGAGTATACTAAGCCTAAAAATTATCCCTCATTTGTGTGAAGAGATTATATTTTCCTTTGAGCAGAAACTCTGAGATGAGAAACTAAAATCAGAAAACCTGGGAAAAGCATGTATACAGCCTTCTTTGAATCAAATTAGAAAAAGGACCCAAAAGAGACTGGACAAAACCTAATGACTTTCAAGCAGGAACACACTGTTAATGTTCTTTCTGTGCTACTTCACATGAGACAACCCAGACTTTGAGAAATGTGCTGATTTTGTACCATTATGTTCTGAGGTCATTAATTTATTGGCCAGAGTGTGAGGTCACACCCACACCCAGTAAGTAGAGTTAGGACTGTCCTTGAAGAAGACAGTGGATATCCCACTGTCAATTACCTGTGAAGAGGCAGTTTCACAAACCCTTAGCCTTTGGTGAGAGTAAAAACCTTTTACCTATTTCTTGCCTCATGGCTATTTATAATAAACCTACAAAAACAAACAATTCCTGTTGCTTTCCTGGTAATGAGGACCAAGTCACTGTCAGCTGCCTGGAGGTAGGCTGGGGAGCAGCCCTACCTGTTCTAGAGCTAAGCATGATTGTCCTGGTAAGACTTCCTAGGATCACGAATCTGGTTCTCTGGATTCTAAAGGTCACCTCATTCAGTAGCAGTTGTACATTTTTCAGTGCTAAACTTCCATTGGATTATATCCAAGTGTATGGGTATAAAAAACAGTAAATACAATAATAACTAAAATGAAAAACTCACTAGAGGAGCTCAACAGCATATTTGAACTGGCAGAAAAAAGAACCAGTAAACTTTAAAACAGACTAGTTAATATTATCCAGTCTGAGGAATATAAAAGAAAAAGGGTAAAGAAAAATGTATAGAGCCTCAGAGATCTATGGGACACCATCAAATGTACCAGTATATGCATAAGGAAAGCCCAAAAAGAGAAGAGAGAGAGAAACAGGAATAAATAATATTTAAATAAACAATGGTTGAAACATCCCAAATTCAATAAAAACGATTAATCTGCACATCTGAGAAGCTTAACAACTCTCAAATAGAATACACTCAAAGACAGCCACACCTAGATATATTATACAGTTAAATTATGCTAAATTTGACCCAAGGCTGTCCTCATACCTTTAGGCCCTACATAAGGAACTGCATCCTAACTTAGTACATAAAGACTTAACTTAGAAATGTATTTTTGGTAACAACTGGCTGCGTCTCAGCCAATAACAGCAGTCAAGCTTCAGCCAATCCCAGACAGCCAACTGATCAGACCATGTCAATAAAAGGCAAATGCCAAGCTATAAATAATCAAACTGTTTCTGTACCTCACTTCCATTTCCTATCTATAAATACTCCTTGTCCATGTTTTGAAGTGGAGCTCTGTGAACTACTGGTTCTGACTGGCTGCCCAATTCGCAAGTCATTAGTTGCTCAATTAAACTGTGTTCAGTTTAATCTGTCTAACGTTTTTCTTTCAACAATATTCAAACTGTCAAAAGACAACAGCAAAGAGAGGATTTTGGAAATAGCAAGAAAGTGATTCATTATATACAAAGGATTCCCAATAAAATTGACAGCTTATTTCTGATCAAAAAGTATTAAAGCCCGAAAGCAGTGGGATGATGATACGCAAAGGATTGAAAGAAAAACAATCTATCGACCAAAAAATTTATATCCAACACAACTATCTTCAAAATTGAAGGAGAACTTAAGATATACTCAGACTTTAAAAACCTGAGAGTCATTGGCAGTTAACTCCTGGCCAACACCAACCTATCTTAGATTACTTAAACCTTGTGGCCTAATGGGAACTTTGTGTTCCCATTATTGCTCTTCTTATCTTAGAGTTGAAACACTTGATCCTCAATGTATTCCATACTAAAAATGGGACTGTATCTCCGAATTTGCTTAGAATGTATTTTATACATCAATGAGAATTGATAAACACTTATTAAACTTTAAGGTAACCAAACAGCAGATTTAAAAGTACACCTTCTCCTACTTTGATTTGAAATGTGGATGCAATTCTGTCTTTCTGAATCTAAGCATATGTTCATAATGTAATTTATATTCTTTCCCTAAATGTGTTTATTGATCTATCAGGTAAGAATCAAGAGAGGTCACTAGGAAGGTAGAAAGAAGTCACTAACTATAACCATTTTCCAAAATTTACATCAAATTTTCAGTAACTCCTAATAGTTGTATAGGCTAATACACTTCAAAAAAAGATGCTCATGATTTGACAGCTCTGAGTATGGGCTTTGCTCATCTTTAGCAAAGATGCTTTTTTAAAAATCAAGCACTATATTCACCTGCTCATCTGGATATACTGACCTCGGTCTGATTATCTTTGACAATTGTGTTCAAATCAGCCTCCCCCTCCTCTACTCCTAGAAATCCTACCACAGGGCTCTTTGGATGTTTCATTTTTTTTCTAACTCAGTAGTTCCATTAACCTGTCTGGATTACTTGTCTTTTAAAACCAAAATACATCATCCTCTATAAATCCTTTTCTGATATCCTCAAAAGTTGTCATTCCCTCCTTGGCAGTTCCATTTCTACTTTTATTTCTAAAAAGTACATGTCATATTATCCAGTAATTATCTGTCCACATGGCTGTCACTACCACTAGACTCCGATTCTGCCAGGAATAGCACCTCTCATGGATCTCTGTATCCCTGACACTCAACACAGTAACCAGCAAAGAGAAGGGCTCAGTGAGGACTGGTTTAATGAATCACCTGAAATATGTTACTAAATTTCACCAATGAATTATATACATAAAAGCCTATGATGGAGTAATTGGAGATTTATTTTTTAATTTTTTTTATTTTTTTGAGATGGAGTCTTGCTCTGTAGCCTGGGCTGGAGTGCAGTGGTGCGATCTTGGCTCACTGCAACCTCCGCCTCGCAGGCTCAAGCAATTATCCTGCGTCAGCCTCCAGAGTAGCTGGGATTACAGGCACATGCCACCATGTCCAGCTGATTTTTGTATTTTTTTTAGTAGAGACAGGGTTTCACCATGTTGGCCAGGATGGTCTTGAACTCCTGACCTTGTGGTACGCCCGCCTCGGCCTCCTAAAGTGCTGGGATTACAGGCATGACCCACCGCACCCAGCCAGAGATTCTTAACGTAACAGTGTCTAACACCAGCAACCTGAAAATAAGATACTCTCTGATAATTCACCAATGTAAAGAAAATCCTCCGTTTCTTCATGACTACTAGTGATATAGAAGGATGTGAGTAGTCAATGCGTTAGGGTACTTTGTGTATGTTTTATTTACCTGAACACATGAAGCAGTACCCTTAAGAAATAATCAATGTTGGCCAGGTGCAGTGGCTCACACCTGTGATCACAGCACTTCGGGAGGCCAAGGCAGGCAGATCATTTGAGGTCAGGTGATCGAGACAACCCTAGCCAACATGGTGAAACCCCATCTCTACCCAAAATACAAAAATTAGTTGGGCGTGGTGGTGCATGCCTGTAGTCCCAGCTACTTGGGAGGCTGAGGCAGAAGGTCACTTGAACCTGGAAGGTAGAGGTTGCAGTGAGCCAAGATGGTGCTACTGCACTCCAGGCTGGGTGACAGAGAAAAAAAAAAAACAGTAATCAGTGTTAACCTCAGCAATTTGATCACTCATGCCAATCTATGTCAGATCAGCTCTCTTTACAAGTATTTCAAACGTGCCTAGGCATGTCTGAAAATAACAGTGAATTCAGGCTTTTTCCCAGAATGGAGTATACACAGTCAAGTAACTTACAGCACCTAAGTTAGTCATTTTATCTCCTTTTACCTAGTACAATGTTTGGCATAAGGTCAATGATAAATGGGTGTTGAATCAGTTAATTGAACACAATTGTCTTGATTTAAATAACATGAGTATTTCCTGCATCTTTTTCTTGTATTTACTCCTGCTTCTATTCCTAGTCAAAGGCATGATCCTCTCTCTCAACACACCTTATCACTGAGGAAATGAATCCTTTTTTCAGAATGATTTTCTGTAGTTATTCCTCTAGAGATCAATTCAGCCTCCATCTGCAACACTTGATGTCTCAAATAGAATTGCTTTCCTAGTTTTCCATTTCAGAATTTGCACTGAAATAGTAACAAGTATAATCTGATCACACAGAAATAGTCTCTTTTCATTAAACTCACATCCCTTGTGAACCTTCTTGAGTTTATTCTCAAGACCTTTCTAAATGATTTTCTGCAAGACAATAATAAAACTTCTTATCTTCCAATTTTTCTTCAACTTTTTCTTTTCTAAAACCTTTAGTATTTCTTTTTCTACATCAACTCTTATTTACATTTCTTTTCCCAAGACCCACACATTGGTCTAAAGATCAGTCTCGGTAATGTTATCTCTTCTTGTCCTACTTTTAAATACTATGGAGTCACACTTTTCTCTGTGGTAAAATAGATTTCAGTGTAATCAACATATTGGAAAATGAACTGCTTCTTCACTCTCCTCTAAATGATGGGTCATTTGGAAAGAACTGTATCTGTTATATGAGAAACAATCCCAAATATATTTCTTTATCGCCATCTTAGATGAATTCATGCTGATACAGTATCAGTTTCTAACTATATTAGTCTGCTTGGGCTGCTATACAAAATATCATTAACTGGGTGACTTTAACCACGAATATTTCCCACAGTGCTGGAGGCTGGGAAGTCCAAGATCAAGGTACTGATAGATTCAGTTCCTAGTGAGGGCTCTCTTCCTGGCTTGTAGACAGCTGTCTCCTTTCTCACTGTGTCCTCACATGGGTGAAGAGAGAGAGTGTGTACTTCTCTGGTGTCTCTTCTTCTAAGGCCACTAATCGTGACACGAAGGTCTACCCTTATGATCCCATCTAAGCCTAATTATGTCCCAAAGGCCCCATCTCCAAACACCATCACACTGGGAGGTAGGGCTTCAACATATGAGTTCTTGGTGGACACAATTCGGTCCGCAGCACTAACATAACCCTGTTAAATAGAATAAGTTATAGATAAAACTCAGCCATCTCATTCTTCCTTTAAAGTATACATCTTTCTGATTCATATTAGATTATCAAAATTTCTGAAATGGTAGAACTTTAAAATAATTGACAATATGACTAATGATCACAATGAGCAACACAACTCTCTGCCAGGCACTCTGAATTTTTTTTTTTTTTTTTCAATTTCATCTTGGCCAAAGTAGGCAGGTCAGTTTCAGAGGTTTCAACTTCACTTTCTCCGCTATGCTATTTTTTACAGCCAAAGGCTGCAATGTGGGTATTATTCCATCTGCCAAGTATATCAATCCCAATTATACATTTAGAGAGGCTGGGCATGTCACCACTAGGCGGGTCTGCAGAATGTGAACCTGACTTTAGTCGGGATTGCGTTTGTTACTGGTCTCCATAGGTCTCCACTTGGGGGTCTCATGATTGATCTGTTCTCCAGATAGGAATGTCAACTCAGATCCTGAGTCTGCTCTTCAACGGTGTGCATTCTTCCACTGCAGACGATAAAGACATCCTTATTATTTACAAAGAAGATTATAGAAGAAACTTCTATAATTAGATTATAAGGATGCCTCTGGCTCCCACTTAGAATTTATTCTTTTCGTTTCCATAGACCTCTTCTGTGGACACCACTTATTAATCTACTTACTAATCTCAGTCAACTACTTCTTAACCTCAGTTTCTCATCCCTCTGCCTGGGAACAATAAATCATAGGAATAACCAGCTATCTACACTGTCTTTATAGGCATTGTTGCCCTCTATCTTTTAATTACCTGAATTATGGCACCTGCAAGGGTGTTCTCTTCCACAGGGACATTTTCTCAGATCACCTCCAGTGAAACCTTTAGAAACTTGACCATCACCATGTACCAGGAATAATCAATGCTCTACACATCATTCAGGGTGGTGCCTTTTTGCCCGATGGGAGTGAGTAAGCTAGTCCCCAAATATCCATCTTATTGACAATTTTATCGGACTCCCCATGTCCAGTACCATCACTTTAGTTTGGATCCTCAAGAAATAGATGCATCACAGTTCTAAGAAAAATTTGGCCAGGATGGGAGGACTTCGAAATCATCCATTAGAAGAATCTGGTGTCCTGCACTCGTACCACTAACATGTTCAGTCACAGGCTGGGAGCAGCCAGGGTGAGCCTTGACTAGTAAGAATGTGGTACTAAATTACCTGGGCTTGTCAGTCAAGATCTGGAACAGGAGGTCTACGTGACACTTTTTTTTGTGGTTGCTACAATAGGAGAGAGTCCTTGTTTGGAGAAATTTACACCGTTGTATTTAACTATATTGGAAGTTATGTCTAAAACTTGTTTTCAAATGTTCCAGAAAAATGATAATGGATGAGAGATTAAACAAATGTAGCAAAATGTTAATAGTTGGAGAATATAGATGAAGGTTATATGAGAGTTTTCACGCTGTTCTTGCAACTTCTCTGAAAGTTTAAAAGTATTTCAAAATAAATTAACTTTTAAAAATATGTTTTAAATCTAAGTTGTCTTGTAAACCTAACTCAAAAGGAAAAATAAAATGTTTCACACTTAAGTTAATTACATTATAAGGAAATGAGTCCACATTCCTTTTACATATAAATTAGATTGGAGGAAGATACAAAGTGAAGGGAAGACTTTTTAAAATATCAAAGTGGATTTTAATTCTAAAGGAAAAAGCCCTGTTTTACCCATATAAAGGCATATATATATAACAATACTGGAAGAGAGAAAATGTCTTCAGAAGGTAAGAAGAGAGTGAGCCCAGAACACATGAAGAGGAATATGCTTTCTACAGGGGGATGGAAACTATTGTAACTGGAGACAAAGCAGACACAGCAGGTCAAAATCGTGCTGAAGGGTATATAATATTTTTTGGAAAGTTTCTATAGTCTCAATGAAAGATGAGGCAATGTTAGATACTAAGTAGGGAGAGGTATAAGAGGAGATTTGTGAAGTAGGTAGCCTTGACATAATCATTTGGGAATGACTATTTCAGTAGGAAACAAGCACATTAGGAGGAACAGGGCTATGGCCAGATGGTGGTCAGTGAGTGGTCATCTAAGATTTGTTCTACGTATTGGCTTCTTATTGATGCTGTAACACATTACCGCATACTTGTGGCTTGAAACAACAGAAACTTTTACAGTCTGAGAAGTCAGTAGTCTGAAATCAGTTTTGTGAAGCTAAAATCAAGGTACAATCAGGGTGACATCCCTCTGGAGAGTCTAAGGGAGATGCCATTTCTATGCTTTTTCCAGCTTCCTACATTCCTTGATCATAATTCCTTTTCCTATCTTCAAAGCCACCAGGGTAGCATCTTCAAATTTCTCCCTCTCTCTGACCTCTGATTCTATCTTCACAATTCCTACTTTGAACTTCAACCTCCTACCACCCTCTTATAAGGATTCATGTGATTACACTGGGCTCACCCTATAATCCAGGATAATCTCCCCCATCTCAAGAGCCATAATTTAATCACATCTGCAAAGTCCAACATTCACAGGTTCTGGGGATCAGGACATGGGCATCCTTGGTGGGGGCATTATTCTGTCTATCACTGAGAAGTGAACACAGTCAAAAAGTTGCATTTTTCTGCAGCTGATGGGAAAGAAGCCATGGAATAAGCAGAGACTCGGTTTTTACCACAATTGTAACTCTACCAACCCTGGAGGGAGAGAGGACTAAACAAGCTAAAGATAATTATAATGATAGACCTTAGAATCTAAGTTGGATAAGAAAGAACGAGAAGACACATTGATGGGGGTGAGGGTGATTCATAATGAGACAGTGGTAAGGCCAATGGGCTAAAGGTCTGGATGGTGTCAAAGCATTGCTAAATAAGATGCCTCAAGTAGACTAGTAGATGCTAGGACTCAAGATTTCAGAAGCATAAAATCATGAGGTCAAAGATGTGACCATAGAAAAGAAGTGCTGAGGTGAGGTGAAAAAACACTGATTGGGTTCAAAGGGGCCACTCAGGAATTGCTGTGATTAAGAAAGCCGGAAAGAGGTAACTCACTGAATAAAAGGAGTTAGGTTGATATTTGTCGACAGATGCAGCCCATGGAAACTAGAGTAAAACATTTGTTTCTAAACACGTTTATACCAGCTAATCCTGTAGTTTTGCCTTGTTAACAAAACCAAAAGCAAATTCATAAGTATTACTAGATAGAAAATTAAAATCATTCCTTTGCTGATCTCTTTCATGAATTGCTAATAATCTGGGTTACTTGGTGTTATGGGCTAAATTGTGACCCCAGTAATGCCTATGGTGAAGCCCTAACCCCCAGTACCTCAGAATATGAAGGTATTTGGAAATAGAACCCTTAAAAAGGTAACTAAGTTAACACGAGGGTGTCATAGGATGGACTATAATCCAATCTGACTGGTGTCCTCATAAGAAGAGGAAATTAGGACACACACACACACACAGACACCATAGGTGGGTGCACAGAGTAACAATCCTGATGACATGGCAAGAAAGTGGCCTTCTGTGAGGCAAGCAGAGAGGCTCAGGAGAAACCAAACCTGACACCTTGACTTCTGACTTCCAGCCTCTAAAACTATGAGAAAATAAATTTCTGTTGTTGAAACCATCCAATTGGAACCACCACACCTACTTTTAGAGATTATTAGCTAGAAATTGTTCCTAATTTTAACACTACTTTAGAAATTTCTTCCTACCTGGAAAGTTCTTTTTCTTTAGGATCTCAGAATTCATTTCCTCTTACTTAATCCCAAGTTCTCAGAGTCTTAGTGAAAGCAAAGTGAGGAGTATTAATGGGAGCAGAGAGAGGTGGTGGGCAAAATCCCATTATGGTCTGGACTTGACTTTGATCTGCATGGAGGCAGTCTTGGTATATGGAGATTGTGTTGTGAAATGCTCCTCAGAAAATATGCACGGCTGAGTCTTTTCCACAGGCTGTGTCTGGAAAAGTCTGAGTGCAAGCCGGCAGTAATTTAAGAGCAACTTAGCAGTCCAAGTTCTTTCTAGCCTGCCTCTACCACATGCTTTTCTTGTGGCAACTGATTTTCCATTGACAGGCTAAGGGGTTTTGTCATTTTTGAGTTAAGATGTTTTTGCTAAAACATTCAGGAAATAAGCAGGAGTAGGAGAATAGGATGTACAGTTCTCAAGCAGTGAAACATAAAAATTAAGTGCCTTATAAAGGAGAGCTTGGCAAGATGACCCGCATTCTCCCACCAAAGACATTAAAAAGGCAAATGTCTCCATTTGGAAATGTTACAATGGGAACATAATGTTGTGTTCTTGTGTAGTCCAACTCATGTTTTTTAGCTACCATGACATTAATTTGTGGATAGGTTTCTACTCTTTTGGATCTTCAAGTATTGGTAGAAACCACCAAAGTTTTGGTCACCAAATAATTTGTGGAGTTCCTGTAGGAAAAAAGAGCAGAAATTGGTCAGTAAACACAAGCTGAGTGAAAGTCTTCACGTTGTTTATTTCCCATGTCACCAGTCTGATTCATCTTTGGCAGCAGAGGCCTTTTGTAAAAGTCTACACCTGGTGTCCTTAATTGAGGCAGGCCACCTGCCCCAAGATGAGCCAATCCACTGTAACTACTTGGAGAGCAACCTTCACAGCCTTCACAGCACCCATTAGGTAGCACACTCCATCTTTAACTTGTCCTATGAGGCCTTCCTGCTGTTCCGTCAGCTCCTGCACCAAGTGCAGGGTGGATGCTCTCATCCAGAACATATCTGGATTCAATGATGCTCCATTTGATACCCAAGAGGCTGTGCATAAATAGCAGTCCTGCCATGAATGCCTGTCACTGCCAAAAACGCATGGCAAGAGGAGAGCATGTGTTAGAATGCTTACAGCACAAAGGGGTACGTGCATGTATTTTTAAACAAACAGCAGAATTAAAGCCGTATTATTACTCATGGCTCCTTCATATGAGTTTCCCTCACTGTGAGAAAAAAATCAATTTTAATGTGTTTCATGAAATCAGAGAAGTGAAACCCATCATTTTACCAGTGAGACCCAAAGAAGTCTTTGTTCAATGTCACACAGAAGCTCACGATGTTTGCTTAATATTTGATCAAAGATGCTTGTTAAAAGTTCACATGGCCTTAGGATCGCAGGTTCTAATGGAGTAAGCCTGGGTCAGGACCCAGAAATCTGAATTTTAACAACCACCTCCCCTTCGGTGATTTGAATACAGGTGAGAAATACTTGGATAATTAATTGCAGGTCTCAGTCACTTCTGTCTTCAGTGGCAGCAAGCTACCTGTGACTTCAGTAGCCCGAAGGTCTCTTGCTAATTACCTTCACCATAATATTCTTGTTTTAAATTAGAAACAAATCTTTGGAACTCATGTTGAGCTACAGCTGCTACAAGCATGGCTCGCAGGCAGCTAAAGTGTTTGTAATTATTCAGGAGGCAGCAAAAGGATGTTTATAATAAACATTTCATTTAGAAAAGTATTAAATCCCAGAGGTGAAATAGTAAAATAAAGAGCACTTAGAAAATTGTAAGACCTATGCTAAAGTGACTGCCTTTTAAAGGCAGACAAAGCTGGAGTTGAGAAATGTCTCCCTGATTTCCTCCAAAGCCCTAGATTTAACCAGTGTCAGCCAGTCCACATAGGAAGGGACAACTTGGCAGGGAGGGGCCACTGGCAGGTGACAGTGGAAAGACACTAACCTGGGAGTCAGGAGATGTGGCCACTGGCTTTCATTGTTCTACTAACTAGGTAGGTAGGCTCAATTAGGTCACTAAAACTATTGAATCTTGGTTTTCTGTCTGTAAAAAACAAGCCTGCAGTGGCTTTCAGTCTGACAGCTCATGAGAACTACCTGGGGGTACAGATTCTTTAACTGTACTCCCAGAGATTTTCATTTGATAGGTCTACCTCCCCATGCACAAAGATATTTTCAAATCCAGTGGGTTCCATGGAAACTCACATCCACTTCAGTGTTCAACGATTCCACCATAGCCCAACCTGAAGGTGGAGTGTGGGAAAAGACATGAGCAACAAGAACCAGAAAACTCTGCCCAGTGAAACTGGCTTCAGACTCTCAACCTGAGAGCAACTGACCTGGTTTAGAGGTGACATATTCTAGAAGGTGCTTTCTGCCTTAACTAGGAATCCTAAATTCAGTATACTAAACACTGTGAATGGCCTATTTACATAAATTTACCTTAGAAATTGTTCGTGAATTAACCTTTAGATAGGTTATTTAATTTTTTTAAGTTGACAGATAATATTGTATGCTTTTATCGTATACAACACGATGTTTCGAAGCATGCCTATATTGAGGAATGGATGTGTTGATTCTTACAGCATCCCACAGCACATCCTATGTTCTCTTGAACACAATTCAAGGTATAAAAAAATCTAGCCATTGGATCATTTGGAGCTCAATTCTCTTTTAAATTCACTTGTTTCTAGTCATGAATGGATCTCAAATGAATTCAGGCATTTTTCCCTCACTCTTTTAAGGGAAAATGAATGCAGTTATTATGATTTTCACTAGTGAAAGAGTATCTGATGCTTAGGCTCACATAAAATTACAATGGCCAAGGTAACACACATAATAAATCAGAAGACAACGGTTAACTTATAGCAGTGGTTCCCAACCTTTTTGGCACCAGGGACTGGTTTCATGGAAGATAATTTTTCTACAGACAGGGTGGGGGGGGGGGATGGTTTTGGATGAAACTGGTCCACCTCAGATCATTAGGTATTAGTTAGATTCTCATAAGGAGCATGCAACCTAGATCCCTCGCATGCATGGTTCACAATAGGGTTCATGCTCCTACGAGAATCTCATGCCTCTGCTGATCTGACAAGAGGCAGAGGTCAGGCAGTAATGCTCACTCACCCCTTGCTCACCTTCTGCTGTGTGGCCCAATTCCTAACAGGCCACAGACAGGTACCAGTCCACAGCTGTGGGGTTTGTGGACCTCTGGCTTATAGAATCACTCAGACACTTGGGCAAGTATGCTATGTACCGGAATCACTAGAAATTTTCTACAAATGTTCGTTGAGAAATACTGTCTGCAAATCTCTGTGCTACCAGTATTAGAGGAGAGTCAACATCCTACAATCTTCAAGATACATGACTGGGGTAGATGATGAATATAGAAAGGCAACCACCAGTACCTACTTCATTCACCTAAGTTGCTTATACTACAACATGCAGCATAAACAGAGGTGTGCTGGAGCTGGCTAATAGGAGCTTGCAAGACTCAATTGTTAAATTTTCAGGAATTTTGCAAGTCAGTTGTTAAATACAGCCATAATTAAAAATTAAACTATACAAATTTATAATAAAATTATACTACAAATAATGATGATGAATACTCAAAATTCATCACTTCCTAATAATTATACTACATTTTACTATTGTCTATACTCTTGGGGTGATTTATATCCATTATATCTGTATGGTGGAAATACAACAAAATAATATACATCTCTTTCCAGCCTCGAATTCAGTGACATCATGTTGATAGCTTGAAATCAGCCATGATGGTCAGGTTTACACCATAGAAAACAGCAAATGCTACAAACCAGGGCTTGAATTACTGTTCTGTTGATTATCTAAATTGGGGGTTGGCCAACATCTTTGATAGAAGTTCAGAGAGCAAATATTTTAGGCTTTACAGACCATACAGTCTCTGTCGTAACTACTCAATGTTACTGTCATAGTGAAAAAGCAGCCATGGACAACATGTAAATGAATATCATGGCTATGTTTCTATAAAACTTTATTTACAAAAAGAGGTGGCAGCCAGATTTGACCCATGGATGGTGGAGCCCAAAGGCTGAGGTCAGCTGAAGGAAATGAGGATGGTCCTGTCACATGGAAGCTGGTCCTGTCACATGGAAACTGGAAGAGATGTCCCTCAAGGCAGAGAGGGGTTGGTCAAAATACACTGGCTTCTTCCCTCCTCCAGCCCTCCAGTTGCTCACCAAGGTATTCCACCAATCAAACCCTAAGAAAAGCCAGATGAAGGGGACAAGAGGAAGCACTGTCTGCAGCTATCACTCCACACTTAACAAAATGATGGATAAAATATTCATGCACATCACATTTAAAAGGATGTTGTGATATAGTGTAGCCATTACATCATGAAGAGCATAAAAAAGTTGAGGAAAAATTTTTCCAGTGTTCTAAAACTATTTTCCAAGTCAGCAAATTCTTCTCATCTCATTGATGAAACAGCATATATCATAGCTATTTCACTTTCATCGGAATTGCTAACATAAAATATCAACAAACATGTCAGAACTTCTTTTAAAATATATTTGTTTAAAAAATAATGTGTCTCTAGACTTTTTGTCAGGTGATTGGCCACATATAAAAAGTTTTAAAATTGACTCACATATAATCACTTAGGTGTTTTTTCCTTCTTCCTTTTTCTTTTCTTCCTTTGTTTTTTAACCATTAGACTCAGAACACTTACCTCTAGTGCTTATTTTGCTAATTTTCTGTACAAATTAGGATACTTTATACTACAGGTAACAAACATCCTAATTCAACCTGCCTTCAAAACAAAGGGAGTTCCTTGGCTTAAATAACTGGAAGTCTAGAATACTAAGCAGGTTTCAGAGTTGATATCATCTGTGGCTCTGGCTCCAGGTCCCTGCTGTTTTGCCCTCTGGTGTGTGTGGCTTCCCGCTTATGAAGTGACTGCAGCACTTCTGGGCCATGCATCAGCTGCCAACAACATTCAGAGGAAGATTCGAAAAAAACAAAACAAAACAAAACAAAACAAAAAACTCTCCCAGAAAAGAAAAGATGCACTTTTCTCATAATCTCTAGCACAGCACTCTTTAGTGCTTATTGGCACAAACTGGGTCCTATGTCAATTCCTGAACCAGTCCCCAGCAAGGGGGATAAGCTTATGTATAGGCCCACCCCTGGAGTTTTGAGGCAAGCAGGGTCAAACACCTGAACAAAAGGGAGGAGAGAGGATATGGATGATGAAAAGGCCACTGAAGAGATCCACTATTATTTATTTCTCATTTACCTTTTCTTTTGGTTCTCATTTTCTCTGCAGCTTAATCTGAACTAAGATTGCTAAAAAGGAGATGTGTTCATAGCAGTTATGCTAAGTAGGCATTGAAAATTACCCCTTTGGATATGATGAAAGTGCTCCATTAGCCTGTAAAAAAGACCCACAGCTCATTGACCAGAGCTTCACTTAGTTCCAGGAAGGGCCAAAGTTCATAGCCTTTAATCGATTTCAGTCAGATAGAGCCAGTTGTGATGAAATTCAACATTATGTTTTGATATCTCCTAGGTGAGAGTAAAATATTTTCTTGCCCAATGCAGTGGTGAGCACCTGTAGTCCCAGCTACTTGTGGGGCTGAGGCAGGAGGAGTGCTTGAGCCTAGAAGCTCCAGGCTGTGGTGCGCTATGATCACACCTGTGACTAGCCACTGCATTCCAGCCTGGGCAACATAGCAAGACCCCATCTCTAAAAATTAAAAAAAGAAAATTATTTTTATATCACTTTGAACCCATATCAATCTGGGTCCAGCAAGAAACACAGGAACCACCCTAACATTTAAATAGAGAGAATTTAAGTCAGAGAATTGGATACACAGGAGATAAAAGAGTTGAAAAATCAGAGGAAGATGAGAGATTAGCAAAAGCAAGAAGCTACTACCCCAACCCTAGGCTGGGGGGACAAAGGGAAAGTTGGTGACAGTAGAGACCAAAGGCTGATGTTGTCTGAAGTGAGGACCCTGATGGTCCTGTCACATAGAAGCTGGAAGAGATGTCCCTCAAAGCTGAAGGCAGGGAGTGGTGGTCAAAATACCCTGGCTCCTTCCTTGCTGCAGCCCTCCAATCTCTCACCAAGGTGTCCCATTGGTCAAACCCTGATATAAGCCAGATAAGGGAGAAATTGAGGACAACAGGAAGCACTGTCTGCAGCTGTCACTCCAGTCCCCATCCTTTGCCTATAGAGCCAAGAAAGAATGGATCTGATCACAAATAGGTCAAGGTCTGGTACAGAAGTTCTTGGAGGTATGTGTGTAAATGTCCTGCAATTACACTTTACTCTTCCATAGGGAGCAAATATTTGAACCATTAGAACTGTGGCAGAATGAAATATTCTTTTTCTTCAACCATTATTTTACTTCCACTTTTTTATCCCTGGAAAAGAGAATCTTTTCTGAGAGTAAAAAAATCAGTTCTGTTAACACAATGACATGTTAATATTTTATTCCTGAGAAGCAGCTAGGAGTGGCAAAAGGAAGGTTTGTTTTTCCTTGCAAATACTCCACCCTGGAGACATTTACATTTACATGTACATTTACAGAGACACTCCTAGAAGTTCATCTACACAGAAGAATGTTATTGTTTTTCTGGGTTATAATAGTCTTATTTTCTTATATTTAATTGTTTTTATTCTCTGATTTTTTTTTCAATGAATATATATTACTAAAGTTATTTTTTAAAGATTACAAATTGTTTTAAAGAATTACATTATTAAAAAAGGAATTGCAAATATTTGGTCAGCAAGTCACTCTGCTTTCTGCTTTCATAAAATCTTCCGTATTGTTGTTCATGTCCATCTTGCCTGGGAGGGCATGTAGGTGTAATCCATCATGAGAAATAAAGTCAAATTCTCCAGTGTGAATATACCATGTTACTGCGGGAAAGCAGGGAGATTGTGTGGAATCCAGTAGGCTCATCGGGAAGGCTCTCCTTCACTATTCTCGTAGTGTTTTTATAGCCACGTGGCACTGTCTGCAGATGCTGGCTACTTGCTTGCTTGAACAGTAGATATAAGTAACTACTAACAATGCCAACCCATTCCCAAACGCCTCTTAAATGGTTAGGAGACTAGATGAACTGAAAATCAATTTTCCTGGCATGCTACTCCCTGGTACAAAGTATCTTAACCTTGACTGCCCATTAAATTAAGCAGGGAAGCATGTTTTAATACCAATACCAGGATCCCATGCCTAGAAATTATCCACAGTTCCTACTTGTCAATTGCAGCCAGGGTTTGAGACCATCCCCGGTGAGGACCAGGCCAAAGTCCACCAAGGATTTATTTCTGAAAGTGTTCCCTGATGCACATACATGAATCTCCTGCTGGGGATGGTATCATAGCTACTCCGCCTCTCTTCCTCAAAGCAAAGACTAAATGGAATTTTCTAGCTGTTAACACTAGACACTTTTAAAAAGACATTTTGCTTAACTATCACCCACTCAAAAGGAGAATTGAAGACAGCCAGGTCGATTTAGCCTATGGCTGGGCAGCAGCCTAAGACCTCTTTCCCCAACACAGAGTGAAGTTCAAGAAGGGCAAATCATTTACCCCAATTCTCCACAAGTGTCTTGGCTTTGTTAATTTTTAGTCCCAAGACACATCTGTAATAAAATTTAGGCACATACCCATAAACACAAAAAACACAGATAAATTTGCTGGTTTTAGCCCAAGTGCTACTTTGAGCAATAGGACCTTAGCTATATAATTTTCCTCATTTCACTGGTGGAGAACTGAAAAGGGGTGATATGCTTTGGATGTGTGTCTTCACCAAGTCTCACACTGAATTGTAATCCCCAGTGTTAGACATGGGGCCAGCTGGGAGGTGATTGGATCATTGGGGTAGTTTCTTATGAATGGCTTAGCACCACCCTCTTGGTGCTATTCTTAGGATAGCGAGTTCTCCTGAGACCTGGTTGTTTAAAAGTGTGTAGCACCTCCCCCTCCCTCTAGTTCCTGCTCTCCCCATGTGAGACGCCTTGCTCCCACTTTGCCTTCTATGGTGATTGTAAGTTTCCTGAGGCCTCCCCAGAAGCTGTGCAGGTACCAAATCATGCTTCCTGTACAGCCTGCAGAACTGGGAGCCAACTAAACCTCTTTTCTTTATAAATTACCCAGTCTCCGATATTTCTTTATAGCAATATAGGAATGGACTATACAAGGGAGTCATTTGATTTTCAATTTAAATGTCTCCTCCCCCAGGAAAAAGTCCCAGTTCCCTAAGTTCATGTCCTTTTCCTATGGTTCTGCCACCCCCTCTACTTCCCTATCAGACCACATTTCATCCTGTTTTATACTGTCCTGGTATTACTCAGTAAAGCAGAGATTCTGTTCTCCTGTTCATCCTTGTCTCTCCAATGCCAGGCAGGATACATATTGCAGGGGAGATAGATAGCTATTCTTCCACTTTTGTCAAGTGACTATCTTTTTTTTTTTTTTTGCATGCTTGGAGTCAAATATCTTAATATCTCTTTTTAAAAAACCATACTCCACTTAATACTTTAGGGAACATGATAGAAACCTGAACTCCTTCAACTCCTTACCACTGTCATCATACATAGTAACACCTTCAGAATTGACTTGGAAGTTTAAACCAGGTCTACCAATTTACAAAAACAAATCTTAACAGACAACTGAGTAAGATTTAAGAAGGTAGCCCAAATTGGAAAGAAACTCCAAGGATTTATTTCTAGGGAAAAAAAATAAACTTGAAGGAAAGTAAGTCAAAGAGTGAGCACAAGCATCAGAGGTGAATTGAAGGGGAGCCTGCTGGTTGACACGTGGAAGAATTCTTAGATGATTACAGGCCATTTAGGCTGAGATTTACACTCTTAGTGGTTGGGAGTGCTTGGAAAATAATCAGCAGTCTGTTATTACTGAAAAAAATAACGTTACAAGATGTGAGCCAACAGTACAAGGTAATAATCTCAAATACCTAAAAATCTTCCTAATTTTGTCTTAATATTGTAGAAGATGATGTCTAATGGAATGTATATTTTTAGAATTTCATACTTTTCCTAATGTTCTCACTTTTCTTCAAGCAAAGCAAAGGTACATTTAAGCCATTATTTTATAGAAAAAATATATTGTTAAAAAATACATTTTTCCCAGCTTCCACATCAATTTCCTATAGTCTTGAATAAATAAATGTTTGGCTAATGTTTTCTCATGTTTTTAAAAAAGACAATTATCCGTGTTTCTAGGCACTAAAAGCCTCCACTAAGTAAATTGCATCTTTAAAAATTTGCCCCTTTTCCATGAAAATGTAGGAGGAAAAAAACCTACTAAATCTCTTTCAAACAGTTCTGTAGAATTTTCTTTTTCTTCTTGCTTTCTCCATTTTGTGAACTCATGCTTGACTCCCAATACCTCCATCTGTCTTGCAAAAATGAAAATCTGGTACATACATTCTTCTCCTAGGTATTTGTCAAAACTCAGAGAGAAGGCTATATTCTCTCTCACACGCTGTCTTTCCTGCGCTCTGTATTCCCTCATAGGCAGGATGGGAGTGCTCTTGGTATTTCTCCACTTTTTTCCTCCCCATCTCACCAGCAGATCTCTATATCCCCCCTTCCTAGTGGCAGAAGAGGGAAAGAAGGCTAGTTTCTACAAATACAACATTTAGTCAAAAAGAAAAACAGTGTCAGTAAAGCAGACTCCCCTTGCTGATAGGGGAGGTAGGCAACTGAGAAATGCTGTTGGAAACAGTTGCTTAAGAACAAAAAATAAATTCAAGCACTCAAACAACCAGGAGACAAGTTGATGGGTTGTGAGCCATGCTGAATTAGAAACTAAAACATTAGGAGACAGGACTAAACAACACGCTGTTGGGCTTAACCTCAGTGGTCAACATCAGTAAGGTCAATACCAGTTTATTATCAGCTCTGACACCAGAAGCCCTTGTTTAAGGCAAAAGACTGAGGTTTCCTGCCAGGCCTGGGAATTATGCACACATGAAAAGCAAGTCAGGTCGCAGCGGCCTGACAGCTACCCAGTATAGTAGGATAATATGTTTAGGGATTAACTGAGGTTTCTCTCCCTATCCTCTGTCTTAAAAAACAAACAATAATCTTTAAACAAATTAGTTATGAAAATATATCAAAATTGTACTAAATCTTGCTTCAAGGGAAAAGGCCTTAGCAGACCAATTCAAAGATTCAGTAGGGTATTTTAGAGGAATAGACAATGACTCTATGGGTGTTTCTCAACCTCAGCATTATTGACATTTTGGGCTTGATAATTCTTCATTGTTAGGATGTACAGGACGTTTGGTAGCATCCCTGGCCTCTACCACTAAATTCCAGTAACACCAACACCCCAAGTTGTGACAATCAGATAATACCCTCAGACATTGCCAAATGTTCCTTGGGGGACAAAATTGCCTTTGGTTAAAAAGAACACATTGTTAAATTCAAAAAACAACAAAAAAAGAATGGTTTGTTAAAAGTTATTAAATTCTCGACAGACATCAGCTGGCTAGGTGAGTGACTGGATTCCCAAAACAAGTTTTGATCACGTTAGAATCCCTCAGGAAATTGCTTAAATATTTTTTCAGGAATGCTATTTCCCACCTCCCTTGAAGGAGATTGTGAATTACATTACACAAAATTTCTGTCCCAGATGAGCTTTGGGGCAATTTTCTTTTACAGTCTTCATGGACACACTTATTTGTGTTCATTACCCTCTCCCCAAGCATTTAAGCGATAACAACGACAGCTTTTCATCTGTGCTGCTGTTGAGGGAAGGAAGCATGAAAAAATAAGATGGATGAATTTCTAAATATTATTATTAAATGCCTAGCTGAAGCAATCATGGAAAGTTAATTCATGAAAGCCAGACCTCCTCTAGGAGGTAATAGAACTAGGCTTTTTGAAAGACCAAACATGTATTGAACTCAAAGTTTTAGAATCTGGAACATTGAGAGTAGAAAAAGATGCAAGATGCAATATTCCCACCAAAAGAAAAAAAATGGTAGAAATATAGAGATCAAGTTAGATACAGGGAGTTATTTCTGAAAGGGCTCTATACCTGACCTCAACCAAAGTTAAAACACAGATATGACAGAGAGGGTGATACATCAGGAAACACACTCAGATCCCAAAAGCAATAAGGGCAGGTCAAAACAAACTCTAAAGGGCTACGAAGGGCTAAAAAAATGACCCTGTAGCAGAGAGCTAGAGGACTGACCACCCAAATCAAGTTTCAAATGAAAGTCACAGCTAGACCTTGGGGGAACTTACAGCTTCACCAAGAGCTGGGTCAGCTGAGTCAGCAGAATGAGACCTCTTGTCCACAGGTCATGCTAAAAGTATGAGGGAGTTAAACCAGTGGTGGACACCCCAACAGTGGATGCAGCAACAGCAGAGTGGGAGGGGGGAAAAGCGGGGCAGTGGAGAAGATCTCAGAGAGTACATGATTAAAAAATGTTAAACAGTTCTTGATAACAAAAGACAGCACTAGATTTGTGAAGCTAAGCAAATTATACTGA
Organism: Pongo abelii; assembly: GCF_028885655.2. Classification (NCBI taxonomy): domain Eukaryota; kingdom Metazoa; phylum Chordata; class Mammalia; order Primates; family Hominidae; genus Pongo; species Pongo abelii. The sequence continues at coordinate 101,248,191 of NC_071996.2, read as the reverse complement.
CTTCTCCCCTCCTGAGGAGTTCAGGAAAACACATCTCACCTAAACACTAGCAACAGAATGATTGTAATTGAATTCTCTATAAAGTTATTATAAGGAAAAAGTGAATAAAGAGTAGAAAAATATTACCGCAAGCAACAAGGTCATCCAGAAATGTATGTACAAATATAAATATATAATATTTTAAACAAGTTAAAATAATTTAAGGTAATAGTAAAAGCTATAAAAGTACAACCTAAATCATAACTTTCAAATCTCAGGAATGAGATGTTTGGGCAAGAGAGAACTGACAGAGCAGAAAAATTAGAACTAATTATAAGATAAGTCAGGAATTAAGACAAACTGGAAGGAACACAAGAGAAAATAATTGTGCCATAAAAGAAATATGAGATGAAAGGAAGAAAGTTTTAAAAACCAAAAGGAAATGAAGACAGAAAAGATTAAGAGGATCTGAAAGTAATATAGAAGACAGGCAAAGAAGCCTCAGCATACATATAATAGGAGTCAACAAAAATCTGTAATTCAATAAAATTTCCTAAAATAAAAAGAAAGGTACATATTTAAAGGGCATTTTGTCTACCTGGAAAAAAAAATTAAACCAGGCAGTCAAACATCAAAACATTGTCTAGTAAAACTATCACCCAAAACAATAGGGGATGTGGGGATTCAGACTAACAGACCAAGTCACTTATAAGGGGGAAAGATCAGATTGACCAGACAGTTTACAACAGCTGTGTTTTATGCCAGAAGAAAATTGAATAACATCAAAGTGGCTCAAGAAAAGAAACTATGAACCAAGTAGTTTTTGTTTGTTTGTTTTTTGGTTTTTTTTTTTTTTTTTGAGATGGAGTCTCACTCTGTCACCCAGGCTAGAGTGCAGTGGTACGATCTCAGCTCACTACAACCTCCACCTCCCGGATTCAAGTGATTCTCCTGCTTCAGCCACCTGAGTAGCTGGAATTACAGGCGCCTGCCACTACGCCTGGCTAATTTTTGTATTATTAATAGAGAGAGGGTTTCACTATGTTGGCCAGGCTGATCTCAAACTCTTGATCTCAAGTGATTCACCTGCCTTGGCCTCCCAAAGTGCTGAGATTTCAGACATGAGCCACCATGCCCGGTCCAAGTATTTCATATCTAGGTATATTGACCTTTCAATATAAAACCACAGAAAAACTGTTGTGAACATATAAGAATTGAGTAAATATTGTTCCCATCAACACTTCCTAAGAATTCTAGAAAAGGAGTTTTTCTAGAATCTGGAGAGACAACCGCAAAGTGACTGTTGTTGAGCATTAAATACATATTTACCTGTAATACTTATTTTTATTTAATTTTTATATTATTTTATAAATTGCTACTTTACTAAATTTTTGTTTATGATACTTTCACATTGATTTTTGGAGGCTATTCAGATACATAATCATATTATGTGCAAGTAGATATAGCTTTGTTTTTTCATTTTAATTCTTATTTCTCTAATTACTTTGCCTTGTTTAAATTCATTGCCTACTACCTCTAACATAATGTAGAGATGTGTAACCTTGCTGTGTTTCTCATTTTAGCAGGAAGTCCTCTAATGCTTGTCCATTAAGTAAAACTGGCTTTAGTAGTCTGAGGTATATATATGTTATCTTGTTTAGAAAGTATCCACCATATTCTATATTATTGAACTGTTGTTTAATTTTGTCAAATTATTTTTCTGCATCTATGGAGATAATCATATAATTTTTCTCCTTATCTGTATTAAAATGATAGATCATAATAGCTGATTTTCTCATGATGAGCTTTGCTTTTCACGAAAACAACTCATTTGGTCATAATGTATTATTTTATTAATTGGTTGTTGGCTTCTCTTTGACAATATTTAGAATATTTTAATTGATGGCGATAAGTGCTGTGATCAAATGTAAGTGTTCTCCCCAAATTCATGTGATGAAACTAACCTCCAAAGTGAGGTATTAAGAGGTGGGGGGGCTTTGGGAGATTATTAGGTCATGAGAGTGGAGACTTCATGAATGGGATTCATGCCTTATAAAGGAGGCGTGAGGTTGCCTGCTTGCCGCTTCTGCTATGTGAGGATACCACAAGAAGTTGCCCTCTATGAGGAATTGTCCCTCACTATATACCAAATCTGTGGTGCCTTGATTTCACACTTCTCAACCTCCACAATGGTGAGCAATAAATTCTCTTGTTTATAATTTACCCAATCTAAGGTATTTTGTAAAAGCAGTCCAAAAGGAACAAGACAGTAAGATTGACCTGTAGTTCTATTTTTTGGAGCAAATTTTGTCAGGTTTTGGGATCAATTTACTTCATAAAAAGAATTTGGAAGCTTTATTTTTAAACCATGTTTTGGAATAGTTTAAATACTGCTAGGATTAACTGATCTTTAAAGTTGTAGTAAATTCCTGTGTGAAACCATCTGGGCCTCATAGTGGAGTGTTGTTTGACTTTTCTATTTCTTATCTCTTAATTGGTCCATTTAGGCTTTCTATATCTACTGTCAAATTGTATTACACCATAAATTTACCCATTTCAAATTTATTTTCAGAGTGTAGTGCAAAGTAGTCTCATAATTTTTAAAGTTTTCTCTCCTCTGGACTTTTTTATTTCTAATTTGTGTATTCTTGAGCTTCCTCTGTTATTTCTTCATTAATTTGAACAGTGGTTTGTCTATTTTGTTGATTTTTCCCAAAGAACCAGATTCTGAACTTATTTTTAGTACTCCTTTTTTTGTTTTGTTTTCTAATATATTATTTTCCCTTTTTATCTTTATTAATTCCTTCCTTTTTTCTTTCCTTCATAATTCTCTAGATTTTTGTGTAAGGTATACCATCCATTTACTTTCATTTTATTGGCATAGCCATTTGATGGTTTTGTAGAAACAGGAGTCTCGTTATGTTGCCCAGGATGTGTTCTACTGTTCTGACATATTCATGGCAATAGAAGCACATTCTGAAGATCTAGCCTGATATAGAAACTAAGAACATTACAAACACATGAGACACTGGTTGATTTAATAGTGTTACATTCATATTATAATGCAGCCATGAAAATAAATGAGTTAAATGTGTACAGGTTGCCTGGCAGAAATTTCTACAAAGAGTTGTTTAGTGATAAAGCAAGATGCATAAAAGGCTATATAATTTTCTCTAAAATAAACAATGTTAAGCCTTTAAATACATACTCAAATATAATTATATATCCAAGGAAAAGGACTGGAAGGGTAAATACATTAGTTACTTGGAGGAGAAGGGAGAGTAGGTGAAGACAAGTATATATACAGAAAATGTTTTAAAATATGACCAATGAAAGTAATGACATAATCACATTTAAGATAAATTATAAATGTGTGAAAATAAATATAAAGAGAAACACAAAAAGATGGTCACTAAAATGTGGAATCCTGATACCTCAAAATGATGTGATTTAAGATGTTTTTAACTTTGTCCATCATATATTTAAGAAAATAAGAGGATAATTTAAAATTTATGATATGGAGAGAGTTTCTCATAGTTATACATGCTCATCCTAACTGTTTCTCATTTTTACCAACATATAATTATATATTTTCTATTATTGCCATCTATTTTCCTTACAGACTAAAAATCTCTCAAAGAGAAGTTGATTTTCTTAGTTGAAAGGAGGTGATTTAACAATGATTTTTGTAATGAATATTATATAAGAATAAGTAATTCTACTAATCTCAAAAATGTTTAGAAATACACTAGCATTCCACGAAAACTTGAATCCCACAATTTTATAACAGTATGGTAAGCTTACTAATGATTCAGAGAAGTATCAAAAAGATAATTAAAGGACCTGAAAAATAAAATTTATGGGTCAAGCTTAGAGGGAAAGTATTGTTTAGCAAAGTAGTTGACAAACTGAATCATTTTTATATCTATAAAAGCCTCATAGAGAAGAAGGAGTCCAGCTGGTTTTAATATCCATTAATGATATAACCAGAAAAGGGGGTCGGGGGAGGAGGAAATTGCAGCAGATGAGACATGGACTACCTACAAAGACCCTGGTGGCAAGATTTGTCAGACATGAGATGAGTTACTAAGACAGGTTGTGGAATTACCTCTTCCCTCTCCTGAGGGGTGCTTCCCTCATCTCTCTGGAATGGTTTAAATGCAATCCAGCCTTGAGAAGGGTGAATGCCTTCATGACTTATAGGCTCTCCTTGTGCTGTATATGAAAGACAAATTTAGACAAGGGTAAATTTAAAACTAAAACAATTACATTCCCTTCTATCACTCCCCACTCCGTGTCCAATAATGGGATATTTACTGTAAAAGTTTATGAGGCAACATGGCAAAGACTGGCTCCAGCAGGCAATTTAACAAAGAGAATGAACCATGGAACAGCATAGCCCTGGCTCTACTACATACAAATTTCAACATTGTGTCCTATAAACCTAATTAAAATGATTTTGCTGGTCTCCTAAACAATTTGTTTTACTTTGGACCATTCTATTGATATGGAAATTTTTTTTTTAAAGACAGGGTCCCAAGTCTTTCACCAGGCTGGAGTGCAGTGGCACAGTCACAGCTCACTGCAACCTCAGTCTCCTGAGCCCAAGCTATTCTCCCACCTCAGCCTCCGGAGTAGCTGGGATTATAGTTGCACACCACCACACTTGGCTAATTTTTTTATGTTTTGTAGAAACAGGAGTCTCATTATGTTGCCCAGGCTGGTCCCAAACTCCTGAGCTCAAGGGATCCTCCTGCTTTGGCCTCCTAAAGTGTTGGGATTATAGGCGTGAGCCATCATACCCGGCCTTGATATAGAATCTTAACAGTGGCCATACAGTGGGAACTCTTTGCAAGATGACTATATCTTATTTTGAAACCATATCTCATAAGTAGTCGCTTGTATTTATCATTTTGATTCTGAATATTAAGCATTAAGTAAATACTTGTCATAAAGTAACAATGAAGCAGAGATCAAAGATTATTCCATAGCATAAGCATGGGATAATCAAGTTAAAGATGGGATAATAATCAAGGACTCTCTGCAAAGCAATGTACAGAGACCTATGAAAAGCAGGCTGAGAAGTTAGTGAAGAGACTTAAAATGCCTTAGAAACATAATAGCTAGCGCCTATGGGTCCACATTTTTTTAAATTTTTAATTATGGTAAAAAAACATATACACACAACATATAATGGACCATCTTAACTGTTTTTAAGTGTGATATTTAGGAGTGTTAAAAACATTGATATTATTGTATGACAGATCTCCAGAACTTTTTTATCTTGCAAAACTAAATCACTGTACTTATTAAGCCAACTCCCTATTTTCCTCTCCCCCCAGCCCCTGGCAACCACTATTCTACTTTTTGGCTCTCTGTGTTTGACTATGTTAGATGCCTCATATAAGTAGTATCATATAGCATTTGTCTTTTCGTAGCTGGCTGATTTCACTTAGCATAACGTCCTCAGTTTTAATCCCTGTTACAGCATGTGGCGGGATTTTCTTCTTAAGGCTGAATAATAATCCACTGTATATATGTACCACATTTTTTATCCATTCATCGATTGATGGATATTTGAATATGCCCTCTAATTTTCTAAAATTCAGCATAAAGTATTTTAGGAAGTGTGTCAGTTATGATGCTATTATTTCTCAGCTTCAAACCGACCCTTCTATAAACTATTTCAGGCTATTGGACCTGAGACTCTGTGAATCCCATTTCTGCTTTGCAGGCTGACTCCCGGTTAGGTTTTGTCAGTAAGGGGGCACAGGAAGAGTGCTGCTGGGGAGAAGGAAAGCACTGTCTCCTTGATCCTATTGATTTTTGTACTCTTGTAGTTTCTGTGTCACCTGTGCAGTATACTGCACCAAGCAGGGCAGTTCCCTTCTGTGCAGTAGCAGCAGCTCAATGCAGTTTGCAGTTTTTCTAACACTTGCAAAGCCAGCCTTAGTGCACCCCCGCAGCGGACCAGGCTCTTTCCACCTGCCTGAGTTTTACCTGTACAGGTCCCTTCTCCAAACTTCTGCTTTTCAGAAATTTCAACCTGTACCTTTTGCCCCCGGCCTTAGTGGAGGGCAGTAGCCTCTGAGATGGAAAGGTGTTCTCTTTTTTCCTTTCCAGTTATCTTTCCATATAATTCTCTATATGAAATTCACACTGTCCAAATAACTTGTCTGGTTTCTCCCTCCTGACTCACCCAAACTGATAAATCATGCAAACATGCCACCTGAAATTCTCAGAACCTTCCAGAAAGCAAGAGCAAGCCTGAGTGTAGCCAAATAACTGAACACATCTGTTTAATCATTCATAAGATGAAAGTGAAGATTACAGCACAGTGTGGTAAGCCTTATTAAAAGGAAATGTAGGTTGTTATGGGAAGTCAGACAAAGGGCCCTCAAAGACAGAGAGCAGTCAAAGACAGCCGAGGGAGGCCACCTTGCACCTATGCAGGAGTCAGTGTTCAGGACGGGCTGGGGACACTTCAGGTCTGCACTCTCCACATACAGATACGAGGTCTGCACCATCTAGTGCTGCTTCTGCACTCTGCCGTCCCTCTCTAGGTGATTCTCTGTGGTCATCCCTGAAGTTACAAAAAAAGTGTGTGTGTGTGTGTGTGTGTGTGTGTGTGTTCTCCTGTCTTCTTTACATTCTGAGTTCTACAAGACAGCAACAAGAACAACAAGGAAACTTTTGTCCTATCTTTATATCTCTTCCAGCCCCTGGTGGGTGGGGGCAGCCAGAGGAAACTTGAATAGACAGTCTAGGTCTCTGTGTGCTACAAAAATTCATTCAGATGGGAGGTGTGGATGAGCAATCACAGGGGCAAATCCATAGGTGCTCATCAGAATAATAACGACATTTCCTGCAGAAGGGCTATGTGCCAGGCATTGCCCTGATTGCTTCATATCCATTAACTTCTATTTTTCAAAAACATTATATCATTATTATCATTACCACCATCTTACTGATGCTCAAAGAAATTAGACTCAAAGAGAGGTTAAGGAACTTGCCTGGCCCCACACATGCAGGATTTGAACTGTTTTCTCTGACGCAAGAGGTTGCAGTGTTCTCTCTACTGCCCCTGCTACTGCTCATTTTTATTTTTTTATTTTTAAAATTTTCTTTTTTCTTTTTATTTTTTATTTTTTATTTTTTGAGATGGAGTCTCACCCTATTGCCCAGGCTGGAGTGCGATGGCACAATATCGGCTCACTGCAACCTTCATCTCCCTGGTTCAATTGATTCTCCTGCCTCAGCCTCCCAAGTAGCTGGGATTACAGGTATGCACCATCATATCCAGCTAACTTTTTTTATTTGGTTTGGTTTGGTTTTAGAAACAGGGTCTTACTACATTGCCCAGGCTGGTCTCAAACTTCTGGGCTTAAGGGATCCTCCTGCCTCAGACTCCCAAAGTGCTGAGATTACAGGCCTAGCCACGGCACCCAGCCTACCCACCCATTTTTATAAATGAAAATAATTTTAATAAAGTATTCTGTCTACTGATTTATCTTCTATTATTATACTGTTTTAGATATAATGTTTAAGAAATTTTTTTAAACCCTGCTGTTGGCTTTTAAATATAAATTGACTCATGCTTGACAGTAGAAACTAATCAGTTTATGATAGTGTGTATAAATACAAAATTATTTTTACATTAAACTTTTGGGAGTTAGACTAATAGAGATATTCTGGAGAGTAACATTCTGGCAGTACGTAATCAAAAAAAAAGTGTGCATATACCCTATGACCCTACTATCCCTCCCCCTGGGTATCCATCCCAGAGAACATCACACAGTCTAGAATAATCTTCATTGGAGCTTTGTGGTAGTAGAAAACAAGCAATCTGGTTGTCCACCTTAGGGAAGTAAATAAGTTAAAAAAGTAGGTAAGGGCTGTGTGTGGTGGCTCATGCTTGTAATCCCAGCACTTTGAGAAGCCAAGGGGGGTGGATCACCTGAAGTCAGGAGTCTGAGACCGGCCTGACCAACATGGCAAAACCCCATCTCTACTGAAAATACAAAAAATTAGCTGGGCGTGATGGCAAGCTCCTATAATCCCAGCTACTCAGGAGGCTGAGGCAGGAGAATTGCTTGAACCCAGGAGGCAGAGGTTGCAGTGAGCCTAGATAGCACCACAGCACTTCAGCCTGGGTGACAGAGCAAGACTCTGTCCCAAAAAACAATAAAAAATGTAGGTAAGTGTGGTGGATGCATATTACTGAGTTCTATGCTAGAAAGCCAAACAATTGCATTTCCCAGACTCTTTTGCAGCTAGAAGTTAAAATAGAAGTTAATGTATTGATGCTACTCTATCAGATGTATTTGTGTTGCTGTAGGGGCTTCTTAATCATAAGGGCCTTTTGGTTTGTGGCAGGGCAGCTTGATTCTGGCACCAGCAACTTCCCAATACAAGTAGCTTCTTGGTGGCCTTTAGGGGTTTTTGTGTTTGTTTGTTTGTTTCCTAGACAGGGTTTGGCTTTGTTAGCCAGGCTGAGGTGCAGTGGGTGAACTCAGCTCACTGCAACCTCCGCCTCCCATGTTCAAGTGTTTCTTCTGCCTCCGTCTCCTGAATAGCTGGGACCACAGGTGTACACCACCATGCCTGGCTGATTTTTGTATTTTTATGTAGAGATGGGGTTTCACCATGTTGCCCAGGCTGGTCTCCCACTCCTGGGCTCAACCAATCCACCCATCTCTGCTTCCCAAAGTGCTGGGATTACAAGCTTGAGCCACAGCACCTGGCCACATTTGGGTTCCTAAATCAATTTTTGAAGGTTCAATCCTTAACCTTCCCAATGATTCTGTAAGCTGATTACCCTATAATAAATTTATTTCTGCCAAAACTTAAGTAGAATTTCTGTTCCCTGCCCTGACCAAAATAAACACCATTGTGTATCTTGAAAAAGAAGCCTTGGGAATAACTTGTCAGGACCTGAGAAGAGCAATCTGCCCCTCTGCAGCAGGGTAAGCAGGCTTTTGGATTTTTTTTTTCTTTTGCTAAAAATAAGACTTTGGTGTCTAGCATGTTTCGTGGCTAGTAAATTTATTGTAAAAAATAAAGCTTTTTAAAACTAAACATGCAATGATATCGCCTACCAGCTATATACACAAAATGCTTAGAAATATAGCCTATCTACATCAGTAGGCACAAATATGACTTTATTTATACTCATATCCTTGGTGTAAGACTTGCAGGCACCTCAAGTGAAACCTTGAATCATGTTTTGTTTTACTTTATACTCCTAGCTAAAATGGAATATACTTTTTTGTTTGTGTAGTTTTACTTTAGCTTATATGAAACTAACAGTGGAATTTGAGGAATCTCAAGGAAGCTTCTCACCTGCCCCTGCAGCAAAATCAGCAGCCATTATGATGTATGGGATATATACACCGTGTCCCTACTCTTACAAGGCATTTGCTTTCTTTTTCCAGCTAGAAACAGTCATTTTCACCATCTAAGGAAGGAGAGACCAGCCCTTAAAGCTAATGTTACAGAAGGGACCAGGATTGGACCAGCTGGAACTGGTGCTGGCAATGAAAGGAAGCCTCCATTCAATGGCAACAGTTTTCCAACCACCTAGGCCTCAGGCCCCAACACTTGTAATGTACCTGAACTTTGGGCACCATGGCTAGGCTGCTAGGCACTTTTTTTTTTTTTTTTTTTTTGAGACAGAGTCTGTTCTGTTGCCCAGGCTGGGGCAGTTTTATATTTTTAGTAGAGATGGGGTTTCACTATGTTGGCCAGGCTGGTCTGAAACTCCTGACCACAAGTGATCCGCCCACCTTGGCCTCCCAAAGTGCTAGGGTTACAGGTGAGCCACCAAGCTTAGCCTTACCTCCATCCTTAATGGTGTAGTCAGCTGTACCTTGGGAAAGGAATTGTGAGGGGGGAAAAAAAACCACCTGTTTTCATTTGCTAAATTACATCTGGAAAAAGGGAAAAGTTTAACCCTTAATATTCTAGAAAGGGAAAATGATAATACCGAACCCTAACATCATTGCTTTTGTTATTTAATTGTTAAATACAGAACTTGAGAATTAAATATCCACGCGTAAGTGTCCACCCACCCCACTACTTATTAGCTCCAGACATTGGGCAAATCACTCAATGGAGGTTTCCATTGCCTCACTGTGGGGATAATTTCTTTCTGATCTAATCCCAGGATTGGAGCTGGGAATGTAAAACACTGTGTATGAAGCCACTTTATGAACTTGAGGAAAAACATATCATTGTCAGGTGTTAGTGTAAAAATATGTTATACTCTTGTCATCCATGTAATGACTACCAAGTTCCTAAAACAACATCTACTCTCCAAACTATTGCTAACAGACATTGATCATACTTCCTTAGTAAATGTTTATCAGACATAAGTGTCTGTTGAATGAACACATATGTGAATGACTACAGCTGTGCTCCAAGGAAGTGATTGATTGCAGTCATGCAGGGAGTGCATGTCACAATGTTGCACAGAGCCAGAAGAAAGGAAGGCAGATGCTTCTTTGCTTCATCATCTGTATCTCTCACTGAAAATACAGCAACTGAACTGTAATCACTTTTGAAATCCCTTGCAGGTGTTTCTGCTTGGCTCCTCTGCTCTAGCTCCAGTGACTTTCCACATTCTGGATTCTGTGGTGATGTCTGATAATCATATGTGGTGACAGTCATTAAATTAGGAAAGAGAGGAAAGTGTGTGTCATGACTGCTTCCAATGGCTCCAAAACATAAATCTTGCATCTACTATGACACTACAGCAGTTCAGTAATGGGTGCTATGGTAATACCCAGTGTCTTAATAGAATCACTGATGTTTTTTCCAAAGAGTCATTTCACCGGCATGGTGCATCTGTGTTAGTAACTGCACAGCCTTCTAATGCACATAGATAGCAATTGCTGGGTCTGTGAGCAGCGTAGAAACACCAACAAACTGGGAAACAATTTTGTAAGATATGTATCCAGAAGCTTCTTTCACTTCCTCTTTGTCTAGGGATACTGCTATGTTTGATTTTAAAGGTAGAAGATTCTCAAATAACACTGAAATATGAACTCAATTTTGATTTTTATACTCATCAAAAATCACTTTTCAGGTGCAGTTAATTACAGTAATGACTAGTTTTATGTGTAAAACACAGGGTCTGACTTGATTTTTCTTCCAAAATTTGAAGCAAACTTCAAGCTCTTGAAGTTATTTCTGGGCTAATGTTTTATAAAAGATTTCTTAAGACTTTACCATCCCAAAGCAAATAACATTAGAAATGAGAAATCTTGCCAAACTTTTTATATTTTGATATAGACAATCCAACTGTCTGGAAAGTGTCCTCCCAAGGATTACATGAGACATATACTCTTTCACTAGTCCAAAAAAAACTTCTCCTAATACATTTACGAAACTTTGGGTGGAAACTGTTTCTTAAGAAAACTTTTTCTCCAATAGTAGCATATTCCCATGCCCCATGGCAGGCCTACTAAATTAGTAGCAGTGTGGGGAGGGCAGCGATCTTTGGTTCAACCAGTACATCAGGTGATTCCAATGTGGCCGTTCTCTAACTTTCTCGAACTGTAGCCAGCCTGAGAATTTGCATGTCTATGAAGTTTCCAATTGATGCTGCCGGTCTGGCGACCACTTCTTTACAGCATTTTTTAAATCCTAGTATGACTGTCTGACAAGTCAAAACAGGCTTTCCCAAGTAATTTGACTAAAATTATCAATCATTTAAAAAATCTCCTTTCTTTCATAGATGCAGTATGTAGTGAATAGATTTAAAAAAAGCATTTTATCCTAAGAAAGCTCCCAATTGATATTTTAATAATATTGTGCTTTTTGCAAATAGCTAAGTTTTGAAACCCCTGTTTTGTTGCCATTTGGTGTCCATGGATACACCCCCTGTGAAGCTACTGAAACCTCTGTTTGGCTTTGTCACTTTCCATGAGTGGTAGACATTGGGAGAGGATAACACTTGATTCCAGAATCCCCCTAGTTTCAGGTACAAATTTGTTAAATGCTAAATAAGTGATTTCATGGTAGAATAAGCCTTCAGCGAAGTTGAGAACAAGGATGCAACAGCAAAATTCTAGCGGAGCATGATTCACATTGCTGCAGAATGGTGGTGTCTGGAGTTGTGCTGCACACAGCCTGTACAGCCTCACTCAGTAACCCTCTCACCAGCTACACACATATATTTAGTACTTTTTTTTATTCATGGCCATTAGTTGACAGTGCCTAAAGTTAACCATCATACCCTCTGTCCTAAAGAGAGAGCGCTGATAATATGCTCATGACTTCATGCAATGTAGGATAACTACTCAACTTACATTTGAGAAGCTGACACTTTTAGGGGTGCCTGCCCAGCCACAGTCCCCTGTCTGAAACTGCCTTCTTACTCAGGGAAGTAAACTCTTACAGCCATATCCATACTACATGATCTAAACCTCTGGTCACAGCTAATTAGATTATGAGGAGTATCAAACAAAGAAAAGAGGCTAGACTGGCTGACTTGTGGCCAATAAAAATCTATCAAGAATTTGAATTAAGAATGTGGGGACTAAAAGTATTAGGAACTGAATCATCATCAGTGCGAAGCATCAGCAGTAAAGTCCAAGGAAGTGCTAAAGGTTCTGTACACCTGGCTGGGATACCACTCTTTCTGAAGTCTGGTAGCTTCTGTTGATCTACAAGGCACTCTGTTCTTCTTTACTGGTTATATTACATTTATCTCCACTTTCCCCAGACCTATTTTCCCTGTCCCCTCTCTTTCCTGCCCTGGGAGCTGACCAAAGTACTCTGCATCACTCTGGTTCTCTTGCTACCTGACTTCCCTTGGAGTTGGCCAATGCGAGGCACTTGCAGGTCATCAGATGGTGGAAGAAAAAGAAACCAGAGTGTTGCTTCCCTACTCCCTTCCTTCATGCTTCAGTGCCTTCTCTGCTAGTAGCTGCATTCCTCTTCAACAACAACCCCTATCAGGCTATCTCTCTAGAAAGTTTTTAACTTTCACCAGGCTCTAGTAATATTATTTTCTCCCTCCTCCCTTTAGCCCTAGAGGAGGTAATGATTTCACACTCTTGCTGGGCTTTGGTTGCCTCACCATCCCTTGTTTCTTTAAATCTGCATTTTAGTTTTGGGCTCTCATCCTAAAATACACAATCCTGAATGCCATAATCCACAATGTTGAAATTTTTTTTTTTTTTTTTTTTGAGACGGAGTCTCGCTCTGTTGCCCAGGCTGGAGTGCAGTGGCGCTATCTCAGCTCACTGCAGTCTCCACCTCCCAGGTTCACACCATTCTCCTGCCACAGCCTCCCGAGTAGCTGAGACTACAGGCGCCCACCACCACACCCAGCTAATTTTTTGTATTTTTAGTAGAGAGGGGTTTCACCATGTTAGCAAGGACAGTCTTGATCTCCTGACCTCGTGATCCACCCGCCTCAGCCTCCCAAAGTGCTGGGATTACAGGTGTGAGCCACTGCACCCAGCCAACCCAAATGTCCAACAATGATAGACTGGATTAAGAAAATGTGGCACATATACACCATGGAATACTATGCAGCCATAAAAAATGATGAGTTCATGTCCTTTGTAGGGACATGGATGAAGTTGGAAACCATCATTCTCAGCAAACTATTGCAAGGACAAAAAACCAAACACTGCATATTCTCATTCATAGGTGGGAATTGAACAATGAGAACACATGGACACAGGAAGTGGAACATCACACACTGGGGACTGTTGTGGGGTAGGGGGAGGGGGGAGGGATAGCATTAGGAGATATATCTAATGCTAAATGACGAGTTAATGGGTGTAGCACACCAACATGGCACACGTATACATATGTAACAAACTTGCACGTTGTGCACATGTATCCTAAGACTTAAAGTATAATAATAAAAAAAAAATCTTGAAAGATGAAAATCCCAAAAATATAATCCTGGAAAAAAATCTTTTTAATTATTTAAAAGACATTTTTTATATCGTAAAAGGAAATTTAGTTGAAAAACATAAAAACACAATAGAAAGTTTCATAGGACACTTTGCACAAAATTGGCAATAACATACATATTTTTGCAATCATAAACACATAAGTATACTGACAGTCAAACAGTTATGAGCAAACTGCATTCATAAAGAAATAGGCCTAAAAGCAAAATATATAAACATATATCACTATGGTTAGTAATTGTGTGCACCCAGCTTTATAACTGCAGTAACATGAAATACTGTGATGTACAATTCCAGTCTTTCGATGAGAACAGTCAAAAACCTGGATAAGTTATCACCACATCACCACTGCGCCAGTAGCTCAAAGAGCCAAGATCTCGAGACATTTTATCTTTCATAAATACAGATATGCAAAAAGACATTTCTTCATTTACTGAGGAAGTTTCAACGTTTTCCCATACATGCACAATGCTTACACACAAAGTCAACTTTGTGATAATGCACTTTCATGGAGTCGCATTTGCAAAAAAAAAAATGCATAAAATGAATTAGAACTCTCTAAAAGTCTATACATAATTTTATACCTCCAATATTGAAAATGATGTGAAGATGAAATACCTGGCATAGCAAATTTTGAAAAATAATGCTGACAATTTGAAATAATGGAAAAAACTTAAAAAAAAAACGCTCAAAAAAACAAAAACTAAAATGAAAATCTAACATAAGAAAAAGTGAATTACCAGGCTAGATTATGGGTAATCGCACAGAGAGAATCTGTAAGAGCTGGCCAACTTTCAGGTCAACTGTTTTGAAGTCCTGCATCCCAATGAATAGCTGCCTTTTTTTCCTTTTAGAGTGTGGCTCTCCTCAGAGAATACATTCAGATACATTTTCTTTCTTTCTTTCTTTTTTTTTTTTTTTGGAGATGGAGTCTTACTCTGTTGCCCAGGCTAGAGTGCAGTGGCATGATCTCAGCTCACTGCAACCTCCGCCTCCCAGGTTCAAGCAATTCTCCTGTTTCAGCCTCCTGAGTAGCCGAGACTATAGGCACCCACTCCCATGCCTGGCTAATTTTTGTATTTTTAGTAGAGATGGGGTTTCACCATATTGGTCAGGCTAGTCTCAAACTCCTGACCTCAGGTGATCCACCTGCCTTGGCCTCCCAAAGTGCTGGGATTACAGGCGTAAGCCACCGCACTCGGCCCATTCACATTCATTTTCTACATGGCTCTGCTTTTTTGAAATTCTTCTACAATTCAATATACACCAATGTGAGCATTCCTTATTGAATTTTTTCAGCTTCTGTGCCATGCTTCTATGTTATTTTGGGTACTCAGAAATTCATTTTGCACGCACTCATATACAAACCACAAATTTGGCAGAAACAATACTGGTGATGGAACAGCAACACCATTGCATAACCTGTCTTTTTATCCTACTATACACATAATTGTTTTCTTTTGTCTTTTTTTTGTGTGTGTGTGTGACAGAGTCTTGCTCTGTTGCCCAGGCTGGAGGGCAGTGGCACGATCTCAGCTCACTGCAACCTCTGCCTCCAGGGTTCAAGTTATTCTCCTGCTTTCTGAGTAGCTGGGATTACAGGCGTGCACCACCGTGCCCAGCTAATTTTTGATTTTTTAGTAGAGATAGGGTTTCACCACATTGGTCAGGCTGGTCTCGAACTCCTGACCTCGTGATCCACCCACCTCGGCCTCCCAAAGTGCTGGGATTTCAGGCATGAGCCACCGTGCCTGGCCACATAATTATTTTCAAACCAGTCAGTAACTTCACTGGCTTCTTCGGGCAAATGTGGCTTTAATTTATTAAAAGCTCTTAGAATGTCATCAGCTGGAAGAAATGCTCATTCAGAAAAATGACACATTTTTAAACTGAAGTTTCCATCATTACTGTGTCATGTGGCCAATCCACTCATCTGAATTTTCTGCCAAATTCATTGGAATAAACAGAAAAAACAACTTTTTGGTAACACTTTGAAATTTGCTTTTGGAAGCCTTGATTGCACCTGATTCCAAATCTGTCATTATCATTTGGGGACTCTCTGAAATTCATTTTCTTCTGCAAATTTCACCAACTCTTCAAGTAAGAGTTTATAAACTGCTTCTCTTTTTCTGTTGATACATGAACAAGCAAATAAGTTATAGAATTTTTGGATCCTACAGGGTCATGAACTGCATATAGTTGACAAAAAATATAGTAAGGACCATTTTTTTGTTTTTGTTTTTGTTTTTTTTTTTGAGACAAAGTCTTGCTCTATCACCCAGGCTGTAGTGCACTGGCACAATCTTGGCTCACTGCAACCTCCGCCTCCCAGATTTAAGCGATTCTACTGCCTCAGCCTCCAGAGTGGCTGGGATTACAGGCGGGCACCACCACACCTGGCTAATTTTTGTATTTTTAGTAGAGACAGGGTTTCACCATGTTGGCCAGGCTGGTTTCGAACTCCTGACCTCAAGTGATCCACCCGCCCAAAGTGCTGAAATTTCAGGCGTGAGCCACCCTGCCCAGCCGAGTAGGGACCATTTTTAAACTGCCATCCATTAGTCAGAGTGAAGCATGCACTAGTTTTTCTATGTTAGATTTAGTGTTACATATTAAAAAGTCTTCTTCAACAAATTCTCACAAAAAATAGTTAGTTGTTTAATGTGTTTTTTAATATTAGAAAAACCTCTATGTCAGCAAGTGTCTTTGGTTCAGAAGGTCGCTGATCCTGTCAAATTCTTTTTATTCTCTAATGAAGAATGATTTTTGAAGGCAAGCATGGCACTATGTGTGAAGGGACATGATTGAATAATTTGGCAGGGGAAATTTCTTATATTTTCTGCCTGTGTTTTCACTTCTATGACCTTCAAAACTCTCATTGCACTTGTATTTGGGGAGTGGTTGTGGCCTTTAAATCTGGTAAGTCTATGCTGCCCATTCGAAAGTCTGGTTATTGCTCAGCGATTCCAATTAAGCAATTTTCTGCTTTCACGACACCAATAATAATTAAGCCAGTGAGCCTGGAGTTCTGATGTCCAAGGCAACAGAAGAAAAGTCTGTCTCAGCTCTGAGAGAAAGAGAATTGTGCCTTCTGAATTTGTTCTCTCCTGGCCCCCAGCTGATTCCATGGTGCCAGGAAACATTTCCAATATCTTCCCCATCTAATCCACTCAGATTCACACACTAATCTCCTCTGGGAACACCCTCACAGACACACCCAAAAATTATGTTTTACCGGGTCCCAAGATATTCCTTAATCCAATCAAGTTGATGCCTAAAATTAAGTCTGAAATTTCACCCCTTGTCAACTGAGCACCCATACGCATCTCCTTAAACTGTACTTAATTTCCAAGTAAAGACAATAACAGGGTAATAGTTCCACCTAATATGATGCAACTAACATGATGCAACTATCAGGCAACCAAAAATGCACTAACCTCTTCCCCAGAATTCAGCTTTTAGGATTTCAACATTCAGGATTTTAATATTTTAGAATTGTGATTTTCAAAATTTTAGACATTAGAGATTTTAGAGTTTAGGGATTTTTGTCTTTCAGGATTTCAACATTGGGATTATGGCATTCTGGATTGTGTCTTTCAGAATTATAATCAGCACTGCTGAACCTCTGTAAGCATTCTTCTCATTAATATTTATTTGAACCATATGGGTGAATTCTATTTCCTGCTGGAAGCCAGACTGACACCTTCCAATACAATTTCCTGTTACTACTAGCAGTAGAATTTGTTTAAATTGGTTATGATTGAGCTGTAGCACTTGCAAGCAAACATTACTTAACTAAGATATGCTGCCTTTTACAGGGGATTGAAGATTCCAAAAGATATCACTTCCAGGTAAACATAGTAGATGTATCTCCTTTGCATCAAAAATTCCATTGAATGACAGAATTAAAACATTTAACAGGAGATCCAGAATTTCATTTGCACTGAAGAAATGTAACCAGGATCAGCGGAGAATGAGACTTATAAAGTGTGGCTGAGCTCGGGAGGATTGTGTAGGAGTCTGAACATCTATTCAGCCTCCAGAATTCCAGCAGCCAGAAGGGATTGGAGATTTCTCCTCTGGAGAAAGTGACCTACTCAGAGAGAACACACTCAAATACTGACAACTGGAAATCTAACAAAGGGCTGGATGCATGCCTGTTCACCACAGAGAGAACCCTACAGGTTGATGAGCCTCACTGTTACATCCTGGAAAATGTCTTCTTAATCCCCTGTTCCGTGATGAGTGAAAAGCCAGAGCAGAACCACTCTTGGACCTGGACAGGAGTAGCCCCTTCACTAGCCCTCCATTTTAGAGATCCCCATATATCATTAGCACAAAATTTAATTTATTAAAGAACACAGTCACTCTGGACTTATCACAAAGCTAGTATAATGGTCTATAACCTTTAACATGCCCTCTAAATATCTTGAATAAAAATGAACTTTTTGACAATATACATGAAAAATAAAATTTTTACTTCTTTTACATTCACTTTAACTTAAATTTTCAATTAAAATGTTATTGTCAATGACAAGTTATGTAAAAATCTTCCTTATGACATATTTAGTGTATTCGCTTAGAGGCAAGAAAAATAATTTATAGAATATATAAATTATTATCTAAATATATTCTATAAATAGATATTATATTATATATTATATAATATCATATTACATTTTATAAATATAATATATAAATTATTTCATTGCTCATCTACACATCTATAGATCTGTAGAACACCCAGAAATGAGCTATAATAATTAAATTCAATTGTCTTTGATGCTCTGATGACTTCTAGTCCTATAAAAGCTAGCTTTACATAAATTTTTAATTATTATTATTATCATCATCATCATTGTTTGGAATTATACTTGTCAAGATAGGAGAATTGCAGTCTGTTACCTTGAATCATAATTTTCAAGTATTTAGGTATATGATATATAGGCTTACATTTATATCTTGTACTGGGCCCCACAAATATTAGGGGCAGGCCTGAACCATAATTCCCAGGATGTTTGAGGAAAGCCTCAATAGAAAAATGAAGAAAGGATATAAAACAAACAAAGGAAAGAAATTTCCCAGGTATAAAATAAATGCAGATGTCTGAAGAAAACGGTCTCTAAGAAATCTATATGATTAATTAATAATCTCAGAAAGATAAGAGAAGCCATTGTATCCCATTTAGAAAACAGATCAGGATCATTTTTATTTATTTTTGGAATTCAGAGAATAAGAAATATCTCATGGAAATAGAGATGGCCAAAATAAAAATTTTAAACTATGTACTAGTCAAAACTCAACAGTAAAAAATAATTCAATTAGAGCATGGGCAAAAGATATGAACAGACATTTCACCAAAGAATATATAGATGGCAAACAAGCACATGAAAAGATGTCCAACAGCATTGATATTTAATTTGTATTAATACAAATTAAGTGCCAAATGCAATTAAAACCACAATAAAATACAAATTGAAACTACAATGAGATGTCACGACATACCTGTTGGAGTGAATTAAATTTCAAAAAGTGTGAAAAATCAAATGCTGGTGAGAATGTAGAAAAACTAGATCATTCATACGATACTGGTGGGAATACAAAATGATACATTACTCTGGAAAATAGTTTGATAGTTTCTCGTAAAACTAAACATGCAACTACCATACAATCCAACATTTGTATTCTTAGGCATTTATCCCAGAAATATGTAAAACTTATTCTGTACTTATTATGTACACAAGAATCTGTACAAGAATTTTCATAGCAGCTTTATTCATAGTAGCCCAAAACTATCAGCAACTCAAACATTTTTCAACAGTTGAATGGTTAAACAAACTGTGGAACATCCATGCTATGTAATACTACTCAGCCATAAAAAGGAACAGACAAATGGTACACAAAACAACTTGCATAAATCTCAAGGGAATTATGTTGAATGAAAAAAACATTAAAAATGTATCAACTTTATGACTTCGTTTATAACATTCTTGAAATAAGAAAATTACAGAACTGGGGAACAGATTAGTGGTTGCTAGGGGTTAGTCTGAGCATTAGGGAAGGGAAGTGAGTGTAGTTATAAAGGCCTAGTTAAAGGATCCTAGTAGTGATGGAAATGTTCTGTATCTTGACTATTTCAATATCCTGGTTGTGATATTGTACTATGGTTTTACAAAATATTACCATTGAGAGAAACTGGGTAAAGGGTACACAGGCTCTTTGTTTTATTCCTTAAAATTGGACACAGATCTACAATTATCTCAGAATAAAAAGCTTAATTTAGAAGTAGAATAAATATATTCTCAAATATGCACAGATTTTCTAGAAAATAAACTGCTAAGCACCTTCTACAGAAAACTACCAGCAAGCTATGCAGCAAATCAAACGAATATATAAAGGAAAAAATAGAAGATATAGTATATAGGAGACTCAACATAGGTGATCAGCAGAGAGAAATTCTAAGACGATGGTTAAAGAAATCTCATGTTACCTGCTAGAAAGGTCGTGAAAGCATGCATTATAGAATGGAGAGAAGAAGTGATGACTTGGAAGGAAGAGATCAAGCAGGAGAGGAGGGAGGGAGAACTGATAGATTTTATTTAAACATGCTATTTGAAATATAGTATTGACAGACAAATCTGTTCCAATTTGGGGCCTAATCAGTAATAGGTTGCTATGGTCAGAATGCTTATGTTTCCCCAAAATTAATGTCAAAAGCAATTACCAATGGGATGGTATTAGTAGGTGGGTGGGGCATTTGGGAGGTGATTGGATCATGAGGGCAGAAGTCTCATGAATGGAATTAGTACTCTTATAAAAGAGGTTTCAGAGAGCTTAAATAGCCCTGCCCACCATGTAAGGACAGAGCTAGAATGTACCATTTATAAACCAGAAGCAGATCTTCATCAGAAACTGAATCTGCTGGTGCCTGAATCTCAAACTTCCCAGCCTCCAGAACTGAGAAGTACATTTCTGTAGTTTATGAGCTATCCAGTTTATGATATGTTGTCATAATAGCCCAAAAGAAATGACATAAGTATATTTTCAAAACTAAACATGTGAAGAAATGGAAACAGTTAAGTCCAGAAAAAGAGTTATGAAAAAAGAGAATAACACTATAGTATTTGACTAGCAGAGACTAATATTAAATGGCCAAAATAATTCAAATAAATACTGGCTATGGAACAACTGTGTTGTAACTATATTGGGAAGATATGTGGAAGAGAATTGGAAGTGATAGTTACATAAATACTAAATACTAAATTCTCATCTACTAATAAAATATAACAAATTATGTCTACAATTAACAACAACAAGAAGTGACAATTCAAGCATTTTATTTTAAAATGTGGAAGCAGTATCACAAGAAATAGTTAAAAGCAGAGAGGTCAGGTTAAATTGGAATACAGAAGGATTATAAATATTATAGTTCATTTTATGTCCTACATGTCATTTTCCCCATGGTTAGCATATAGTACATAAATAATAAAAAGCTCCAAGAGGGTTGATACAAAGTCAGTTTTGTTCACTGCTTTATCCCCAGTGGTTGGCCCATAGCATATGCTGAATGGGTGAAAGATTGGGTGGATGAATAGATAATGAGCCATTCACACAGTGAAATACCATACAGCAATTAAAGCAAATAGTTAAATCTCTGAATTGATATGAAAATATGTTATATTGTTAGTGTTTTGGCTGCAAATAACAGAAAAATTCCCAAATCAATAAGACATGTAAAATAAAAAATTCTCATATAAGGAGTTCCTAAGGAGAGGAGCTATAGTTTAAAAAAAAAAAAAGAAAAGAAAAGAAAAGAAAATTCCAGGCCAGGCATGGTGGTTCATGCTTGTAATCCCAGCACTTTGGGAGGTCAAGGCAGGAAGATCATTTAGGACCAGCCTGGGCAACAAAGTGAGACCCCGTCTCTACAAAAGAAATAGAAAAAAATTAGCCAGACATGGTGGTGCATGCTGGTGGTTCCAGCACCTCAGGAGACTGAGCTGGGAAGATCACTTTAGACCAGGCAGTCAAGACTGCTATAAGTTGTAATCATGCCACTGCACTCCAGAGCTTAGGCAGCAGAATGAGACCCTCTCAAAAAAAAAAAAAAAAAAAAAAAAAAATCCAGCTTCTATTCATGTTTCCACAGTGTCAACAGCAGCACAACAGCCTGTCCTGAGGCTGGCTCTCCTCATGTTACAAGGTAGCTGCTAGAGTTCCAGTTGTCGCATGCCAGTATAGCTGTCCAGCAGAAAAGGGGTTGTCACTTTTAATTTTTTATTTTTATTTTAGAGATGGGGGTCTTGCTATGTTGCCCAGGCTGGTCTCAAATTCCTGAGTTAAAGAATTCTCCCTCGCTTCCAAGTAGCAGGGATTACAAGCACACACCACTATGCCTAGCCTTGTGTCACATTTTAGGAGAAAGAAAACCTTTTCTACACTTTCTAATTGACGTCCCTTCACCTCTCGCTGACATTGTAAACACTCATTCCTAAATCAGTCCCTGGAAAAAACAATAAAATTGTCACAAATAGCTTGGTGAAGCACATGTTCCTGTGGTAGAGAGATGAGTATCTGAACCAAATCAGAATTCCTTATCAAGGGTGAAGGGGAGAAATGGCCTTTGGCTATGCCACAAGCAGTTCCCGCCATAGATGTCTGCAATGCTGTAAGTAGAAGAAATGGCTTGTAAAAAAATGTATAATGTCATTCCCTCATGGTGTTAAAAGTAGATATATAGATATTTATAAATATCTATATTTACAATATTTATAATATAGATATTTATAAATATATATAATTTATAAATATATAGAAAGACACATTCTATTTTTATATTTCTTTTAATACTTTGGGTTTTGGGTTTCGGTACAGTGAATATATATATATACTCCCTATATGGTAAACAAAAAAAAATTCTGTTACAAAATCTAAAATCCTTTGTCCTTTGTTAGGTTTATTACTAAGTATTTAACTCTGTGAGTGGTATATTATTTTTAAAAAATTATATCCTGTGTTTGCTGCTTGTATCTTTTAGAAAGAGTTTAATAGTCTTACTACTCGTATCCTATAATCTTCCAAACATTCCTCTACCTACTGAAATATAGTTTTCAACCCTGATAGTTCTTGCTCAAAGCAGGAATATCCTCCTTAACCCACACCTTACACTTCATAGAATCCTTTCACCTTGAGGATCATTTCCACTTTCTGGAAATACTCTCTTCCCTTCGATTCTGTGACTACTCTCCTACATCTCTGCCCTTTCTTTTCAGTTTCCTTTGTGAGTTCTCTTCCTTTGTTCATTCCTTAGGTTAGTATTTCTCAACATTGTTGCCCTAAACCCCCTTCTCATTCTGCATATTTTATGTTGGCAATCTCTTCTTCATTCATGACTTTACATATTATTTATAACCAAGTGACTACTAACTGTGCATCTTCTGCTCTGTTCTTCCAGGAACTATGCCGGAGACTGTTGATGTTCACCAGTATCCATATTCTCATCTTAGTTCTCAGGCACAAGCTAGAATGTATTTTTCAGCCATTGTGAAAAATACATTCTGAACATTGTGCTGTTCAGAGTGATTATGTGATGTTACTCTGGAAGTAAAATTGCTACTTCTAGGGCTGGCCCATAAAACCCTCCCATGGGCAATACTCATTCTGCCAGGTGAATAAAAGAATTTCAGAGACCTGGACAAAAGTCCTAGATGAAAGGAGTCTTAATTATCATATGGAGCAGATTCCTATTCTACCACTCCCACCCACACTGGACTTTGAAGTGAGTGTGAAATAAGCTTTTATTGTGTTTAGTTTAACACAGCGTTCTCCCCTTAGTCACGGTTTCGCTTTCTGTGGCTTCAGTTACCCACAGTACAACAATACAATACAATTTGCTATTTGGAGAGAGAGACAGAAGGAAAAAGAGAGAGAGAGACCACATTTATATAACTTTTATAACAGTATATTAATTGTTCTATTACTATTGTTGCTAATCTCTCACCATGCCTCATTTATAAATTAAACTTTATCATAGGTATATATGTATAGGAAAAACATAGTATATATAGAATTCCGTACTAACTGTAGTTTCAGTGGATACTGGGGGTCTTGGAATGTATCTCTCATGGATAAGATGGGGACTACTGTACTAAAGGGTTGTCTGTTTCAATAACTAACATTTACCTTAACTAATAGAGACCCACATATTTAATTGCTTCCACCGCTTTGTTAAATACAACCAGACACAAAACAAGCTCATCATCTTCCTCTTCCCCACCAACCTCCCATCTAACCTTCTCCTATAGCTCTGATCTCTCTTAGTTATTACCTCATCCACCTAATTTTTAAAAAGGGACATCTGTCAATATTGAGTCCTTCCTCTTCTGTGTTACACAAGTCTAATTATCAAGAGCTCTCTGGAATCCAACCACTTTTCTCTATGCCCACTTATGACAATTTCATTCCAGGCATCATCACCTGGTTCGATTACTGCAATAGACTCCTGATTTCCCTGCTTATATTCTTGCCTTTCCCCAATTTGTCCTCCATAGTGCAATCAGATTTGTCTTGGAAAAGTGTAAGTATAATCATGTTACTATTCTCCTCGATATTCTGAGGATAAAGCTCATTCACCTTAGCCAGGCTTAAAAAGTCCTATATTAACCATTCCTTGTGTATCTCTCTAGCCCCATCATCTGTGCCACTTTTTCTTATACTCAATCCTCTACCATGCTGAATATTTTTCTGTTCCTGGAACATATTATAAACTTTGTTCTTCTCTCTGCTACTGCCTATTAATGTGAGTAATGGTGGTGATCACATTTAATTTTTTTTATACTCTAAGTTGTAGGGTACATGTGCATTAAGTGCAGGTTTGTTACATATGTATACATGTGCCATGTTAGTGTGCTGCACCGATTAATTCGTCATTTACATTAGGTATATCTCCTAATGTTATCCCTCCCCCTCCCCCCACCCCACGACAGGCCCCAGTGTATGATGTTCCCCGCCCTGTGTCCAAGTGTTCTCATTGTTCAATTTCCACCTATGAGTGAGAATGTGCGGTGTTTAGTTTTTTGTCCTTGCAATAGTTTGCTGAGAATGATGGTTTCCAGCTTCATCCATGTCCCTAAAAAGGACATGAACTCATCCTTTTTTATAGCTGCATAGTATTCCATGGTGCATATGTGCCACATTTTCTTAATCCAGCCTATCACTGATGGACATTTAGGTTGGTTCCAAGACTTTGCTATTGTGAATAGTGCCACAAGAAACATACTGGTGCATGTGTCTTTATAGCAGCATGGTTTATAATCCTCTGGGTATATACCCAGTAATGGGATGGCTGAGTCAAATGGTATTTCTAGTTCCAGGTCCTTGAGGAATCGCCACACTGTCTTCCACAATGGTTGAACTAGTTTACAGTCCCACCAACAGTGTAAAAGTGTTCCTATTTCTCCACATCCTCTCCAGCACCTGTTGTTTCCTGACTTTTTAATGATTGCCATTCTAACTTCAGGTGTGAGATGGTATCTCATTGTGGTTTTGATTTGCATTTCTCTGATGGCCAGTGGTGATGAACATTTTTTCATGTGTCACTTGGCTGCATAAATGTCTTCTTTTGAGAAGTGTCTGTTCATACCCTTCACCCACCTTTTGATAGGGTTGTTTGTTTGTTTGTTTCCTGTAAATTTGTTTGAGTTCTTTGTAGATTCTGGATATTAGCCCTTTGTCAGATGAATAGATTGCAAAAATTTTCTCCCATTCTGTAGGTTGCCTGTTCACCCTGGTGGCAGTTTCTTTTGCTGTGCAGAAGCTCTTTAGTTTAATTAGTTCCCATTTGTCTATTTTGGCTTTTGTTGCCGTTGCTTTTGGTGTTTGAGACATGAAGTCCTTGCCCATGCTATGTCCTGAACGGTATTGCCTAGGTTTTCTTCTAGGGTTTTATGGTTTTAGGTCTAACATTTAAGTCTTTAATCCATCTTGAATTAATTTTTGTATAAGGTGTAAGGAAGGGATCCAATTTCAGCTTTCTACATATGGCTAGCCCGTTTTCCCAGCACCATTTATTAAATAGGAAATCCTTACCCCATTTCTTGTTTTTGTCAGGTTTGTCAAAGATCAGATGATTGTAGATGTGTGGTATTATTTCTGAGGCCTCTATTCTGTTCTATTGGTCTATATCTCTGTTTTGGTACCAGTACCATGCTGTTTTGGTTACTGTAGCCTTGTAGTATGGTTTGAAGTCAAGTAGTGTGATGCCTCCAGCTTTGTTCTTTTCGCTTAGGATTGACTTGGCAATGCGGGCTCTATTTTGGTTCCATATGAACTTTAAAGTAGTTTTTTCCAATTCTGTGAAGAAAGTCATTGGTAGCTTGATGGGGATGGCATTGAATCTATAAATTACCTTGGGCAGTATGACCATTTTCATGATATTGATTCTTCCTATCCATGAGCATGGAATGTTCTTCCATTTGTTTGTGTCCTCTTTTATTTTGTTAAGCAGTGGTTTGTAGTTCTCCTTGAAGAGGTCCTTCACATCCCTTGTAAGTTGGATTCCTAGGTATTTTGTTGTCTTTGAAGCAATTGTGAATTGGAGTTGCTCATGATTTGGCTCTCTGTTTGTCTGTTATTGGTGTATGAGAATGCTTGTGATTTTTGTACATTGATTTTGTATCCTGAGACTTTGCTGAATTTGCTCATCAGCTTAAGGAGATTTTGGGCTGAGACGATGGGGTTTTCTAAATATACAATCATGTTATCTGCAAACAGGGACAATTTGACTTCTTCTTTTCCTAATTGAATACCCTTTATTTCTTTCTCCTGCCTGATTGCCCTGGCCAGAACTTCCAACACTATGTTGAATAGCAGTGGTGAGAGAGGGCATCCCTGTCTTGTGCCAGTTTTCAAAGGAAATGCTTCCAGTTTTTGCCCATTCAGTATGATATTGGCTGTGGGTTTGTCATAAATACCTCTTATTATTTTGAGATACGTCCCATCAATACCTAACTTATTGAGAGTTTTTAGCATGAAGGGCTGTTGAATTTTGTCAAAGGCCTTTTCTCCATCTATTGAGATAACCCTGTGGTTTTTGTCTTTGGTTCTGTTTATGTGATGGATTACATTTATTGATTTTCCTATGTTGAACCAGCCTTGCATCCCAGGGATGAAGCCCACTTGGTCATGGTGGATAAGCTTTTTGATGTGCTGCTGGATTCGGTTTGCCAGTATTTTATTGAGGATTTTCACATCGATGTTCATCAGGGATATTGGTCTAAAATTCTCTTTTTTTGTTGTGTCTCTGCCAGGCTTTGGTATCAGGATGATGCTGGCCTCATAAAATGAGTTAGGGAGGATTCCCTCATTTTCTATTGATTGGAATAGTTTCAGAAGGAATGGTACCAGCTGCTCCTTGTACCTCTGGTAGAATTCATCTGTGAATCCATCTGGTGCTGGAAGTTTTTGGGTTGGTAGGCTATTAATTATTGCCTCAATTTCAGAGCCTGTTATTGGTCTATTCAGGGATTCAACTTCTTCCTGGTTTAGTCTTGGGAGGGTGTATGTGTCCAGGAATTTATCCATTTCTTCTAGATTTTCTAGTTTATTTGTGCAGAGGTGTTTATAGTATTCTCTGATGGTAGTTTGTATTTCTGTGGGATCAGTGGTGATATCCCCTTTGTCATTTTTTATTGCGTCTATTTGATTCTTCTCTCTTTTCTTCTTTATTACTCTTGCTAGCAGTCTATCAATTTTGTTGATCTTTTCAAAAAACCAGCTCCTGGATTCATTGATTTTTTGAAGGGTTTTTTGTGTCTCTCTATCTCCTTCAGTTCTGCTCTGGTCTTAGTTATTTCTTGCCTTCTGCTAGCTTTTGAATGTGTTTGTTCTTGCTTCTCTAGTTCTTTTAGTTGTAATGTTAGAGTGTCAATTTTAGATCTTTCCTGCTTTCTCTTGTGGGCATTTAGTGCTATAAATTTCCCACTACACACGTCTTTGAATGTGTCCCAGAGATTCTGGTATGTTGTGTGTTTGTTCTCATTGGTTTCAAAGAACATCTTTATTTCTGCCTTCATTTAGTTATGTACCCAGTAGTCATTCAGGAGCAGGTTGTTCAGTTTCCATGTAGTTGAGTGGTTTTGAGTGAGTTTCTTAATCCTGAGTTCTAGTTTGATTGCACTGTGGTCTGAGAGACAGTTTGTTATAATTTCTGTTCTTTTACATTTGCTGAGGAATGCTTTACTTCCAACTATGTGGTCAATTTTGGAATAAGTGTGATGTGGTGCTGAGAAGAATGTATATTCTGTTGATTTGGGGTGGAGAGTTCTGTAGATGTCTATTAGGTCTGCTTGGTGCAGAGCTGAGTTCAATTCCTGGATATCCTTGTTAACTTTCTGTCTCATTGATCTGTCTAATGTTGACAGTGGGATGTTAAATTCTCCCAGTATTATTGTGTGGGAGTCTAAGTCTCTTTGTAAGTCTCTAAGGACTTGCTTTATGAATCTGGGTGCTCCTGTATTAGGTGCATATATATTTAGGATAGTTAGCTCTTCTTGTTGAATTGATCCCTTTACCATTATGTAATGGCCTTCTTTGTTTCTTTTGATTTTTGTTGGTTTAAAGTCTGTTTTATCAGAGACTAGGATTGCAACCTCTGTCTTTTTTTGTTTTCCATTTGCTTGGTAGATCTTCCTCCATCCCTTTATTTTGAGCCTATGTGTGTCTCTGCACGTGAGATGTGTCTCCTGAATACAGCATACTAATAGGTCTTGACTCTTTATCCAATTTGCCAGTCTGTGTCTTTTAATTGGAGCATTTAGCCCATTTGCACTTAAGGTTAATATTGTTGTGTGAATTTGATCTTGTCACTATGATGTTAGCTTGTTATTTTGCTCATTAGTTGATGCAGTTTCTTCCTAGCATTGATAGTCTTTACAATTTGGCATGTTTTTGCAGTGGCTGGTACTGGTTGTTCCTTTCCATGTTTAGTGCTTCCTTCAGGAGCTCTTTTAGGGCAGGCCTGGTGGTGACAAAATCTCTCAGCATTTGCTTGTCTGTAAAGTATTTTATTTCTCCTTCACTTATGAAGCTTAGTTTGGCTGGATATGAAATTCTGGGTTGAAAATTCTTCTCTTTAAGAATGTTGAATATTGGCCCCCACTCTCTTCTGGCTTGTAGACTTTCTGCCAAGAGATCTGCTGTTAGTCTGATGGGCTTCACTTTGTGGGTAACCCAACCTTTCTCTCTGGCTGCCCTTAACATTTTTTCCATCATTTCAACTTTGGTGAATCTGATAATTATGTGTCCTGGAGTTGCTCTCCTCGAGGAGTATCTTTGTGGTGTTCTCTGTATTTCCTGAATTTGAATGTTGGCCTGCCTTGCTAGGTTGGGGAAGTTCTCCTGGATAATAGCCTGCAGAGTGTTTTCCAACTTGGTTCCATTCTCCTCGTCATTTTCAGGTACACCAATCAGACTTAGATTTGGTCTTTTCAAATAGTCCCATATTTCTTGGAGGCTTTGTTTGTTTCTTTTTACTCTGTTTTCTCTAAACTTCTCTTCTCACTTCATTTCATTCATTTGATCTTCAATCACTGATACTCTTTCTTCCAGTTGATCAAATCAGCTACTGAAGCTTGTGCATTCGTCACGTAGTTCTTGTGCCATGGTTTTCAGCTCCATCAGGTCATTTAAGGACTTCTCTACACTGGTTATTCTAGTTAGCCATTCGTCCAATCTTTTTTCAAGGTTTCTAGCTTCTTTGAGATGGGTTTGAACTTCCTCCTGTAGCTCGGAGAAGTTTGATCGTCTGAAGCCTTCTTCTCTCAACTCATCAAAGTCATTCTCCATCCAGCATTGTTCCATTGCTGGCGAGGAGCTGCATTCCTTTGGAGGGGGAGAGGCACTCTGATTTTTAGAATTTTCAGCTTTTCTGCTGTTTTTTCCCCATCTTTGTGGTTTTATCTACCTTTGGTATTTGATGATGGTGATGTACAGATGGGGTTTTGGTGTGGATGTCCTTTCTGTTTGTTAGTTTTCCTTCTAACAGTCAGGACCTTCAGCTGCATGTCTGTTGGAGTTTGCTGGAGGTCCACTCCAGACCCTGTTTGCCTGGGTATCAGCAGCAGAGGCTGCAGAACAGCGAATACTGCTGAACAGCAAATGTTGCTGCCTGATCGTTCCTCTGGAAGCTTCATCTCAGAGGGGTACCCAGCCATGTGAGGTGTCAGTCTGCCCCTACTGGGGGTGCCTCCCAGTTAGGCTACTCAGGGGTCAGGGACCCACTTGAGGAGGCAGTCTGTCCGTTCTCAGATCTCAAACTCCATGCTGGGAGAACCACCACTCTCTTCAAAGCTGTCAGACAGGGACATTTACGTATGCAGAGGTTTCTGCTTCCTTTTGTTCAGCTATGCCCTGCCCCCAGAGGTGGAGTCTATAGAGGCAGGCAGGCCTTCTTGAGCTGTGGTGGGCTTCACCCAGTTCCAGCTTCCTGGCCACTTTGTTTACCTACTCAAGCCTTAGCAATGGCAGGCGCCCCTCCCCCAGCCTCGCTGCCACCTTGCAGTTTGATCTCAGACTGCTGTGCTAGCAACGAGCGAGGCTCCGTGGGCGTGGATCCCTCTGAGCCAGGTGCGGGATATAATCTCCTGGTGAGCCATTTGCTAAGACCATTGGAAAAGCGCCGTATTAGGGTGGGAGTGACCCAATTTTCCAGGTGGTGTATGTCACCCCTTCCCTTGCGTAGGAAAGGGAATTCCCTGACCCCTTGCACTTTCCAGGTGAGGCGATGCCTTACCCTGCTTCAGCTCACGCTCAGTGGGCTGCACCCACTGTCCTGCCCCCACTGTCCGACAAGCCTGAGATGAACCCAGTACCTCAGTTGGAAATACAGAAATCACCCATCTTCTGTGTCACTCATGCAGGAAGCTGTAGACTGGAGCTGTTCCTATTCAGCCATCTTGGAACTGCCAACAACATTTAATTTTTATGCTATTGTATTTTCAGGGTGTTTGGTATAAGTAAGGACTCAATACTTTTAAAGTGATTGATAAACTAAGTTTGATTGGACCACAGACAAAACCTACATGCATATTCCATATAAAGATATGTCAGAGTTCTCAGTCACATTAATATCTATAAATAGAAACACTAAAATCAATTGTACTTTCAAAATAGTAATTATATTAGAGGAAAAAGATATACGTAGCTGTAACAAAGAGATTCATAAGTAAAGTGGCTTAAAACAAAAAAGGTATTTCCCACTCACATTACAGTTCTAATGTGGGTTGTCCAGGTTGGCAGAGCAACTATTGTACATATGGACATTCAAGGACCTGAGTAGTTTTCTCACACAGCTCCTTCACTCTCTTGGGGATTGCACCACCATCTGACCAGGGATTGCACCATGGTCAAAACTAGGTCACCATGGCTTCTAGCCAGTGAAAAAGGAGAAGAGAACATGGAAGAGACAAGAGAATAGAGCATGTATCAGCCTGGCTTCTAACAGAAAAGCAGAAGCAGTAGGATAGACATATATTGACATGGTTTGGCTCTGTGTCCCCACCCAAATCTCATGTTGTATTTTAATCCCCAGTGTTGAAGAAGGGACCTGGTGGGAGGTGATTGGATACATTGGGGTGTATTTTTCCCTTGCTGTTCTCATGATAGTGAGTTCTCAAGAGATCTGGTTGTTTAAAAGTGTGTTGCACTTCCCCCTTCACTCTGTCTTCCCTGCCACCATGTGGAGACACGCTTGCTTCCTCTTCACCCTTCTGCCATGATTGTAACTTTCCTGAGGCCTCCTGTACGGCCTGTGGAACTGTGTGTCAATTAAACCTCTTTTCTTTATAAATTACCCAGTCTCGGGTAGTTCTTTATAGCAGTGTGAGAACAGACGAATACAAAAAATTGGTACCAGAGAAGAGGGACACTGCTATATAGATACTGAAAATGTAAAAGCAACTTTGGGACTGGGTAATGGGCAGAGTTTGGAAGAGTTTGGAGGGTTCAAAAGAAGACAGGAAGATGTGGGAAAGTTTGGAACTTCCTAGAGACTTTTTGAATGGTTTTGACCAAAATGCTGATAGTGATATTGACAGTGAAGTCCAGGCTGATGAGGTCTCAGATGGAGATGAGGAACTTATTGGGAATTGGAGCAAAGGTCACTCTTACTATGCTATAACAAAGAGACTGGCAGCATTATGCCCCTGCCCTAGAGATCTGTGGAACTTTGAACTTGAGAGAGAGGATTGGGAAGTGTCTCGTGGAAGAAATTTTTAAACAATAAAGTGATCAAGATGTAGCCTGGCTGCTTCTAACAGCATATGCTCATATGCATTCAAGAAGAGATGGTCTGAAATTGGAACTTACATTGAAAAGAAGCAGAGCATAAAAGTTCGGAAAATTTGAATCCTGACCATGTGGTAGAAAAGAAAAACTCATTTTCTGGGAAGAAATTCTAGCTGGCTGTAGAAACTTGCATAAGTGAAGAGGAGCCAAATGTTAATAGCCAATATAATGGGGAAAATGTTTCCAGGGCATTTCAGATATCTTCACAGCAGCCCCTCCCATAACAAGCCTGGAAACCTAGGAGGGAAAAATGGTTTGTGGGCTGGGCCCAGGGCCCTGCTGCTCTGTGCAGCCTCAGGACATGGCTCCCTGTGTCTTAACTGCTCCAGCTATAGCAGTGGCTAAAAGGGGCCAAGTTATAGCTGAGGCTGTTGCTTCAGAAGGTGCAAGCCCCAAGCCTTGGTAGCTTCCATGTGGTGTTGGGCCCACAGGTGCACAGAAGACAAGAGTTGAGCTTTGGGACCCTCGGCCTAGATTTCAGAAGATGTATGGAAACAAATGGATGTCCATGTAGAATTCTGCACAGCTCACATACAGAACCTCTACTAGGACAGTGTGGATGGGAATGTGAGGTTGGAGTCCCCACACAGAGTCCCCTGCTGGGGCACTGCCTAGTGGAGCTATAAGTAGAGGGCCACTGTCCTCCAGACCCCAGAATCGTAGATCCACCAACAGGTTGCACCATGCATCTGAAAAAGCTTCATGCACTCAATGCCAGCCCATGAAAGAAGCTGTGGGGGCTGTATCCCACAGAGCCACTGGGGAGGAGCTACTCAAGGCTATAGGAACCCACTCCTTGCATCAGCATGCCCTGGATGTGAGACATGGAGTCAAAGGAGATTATTTTGGAGCTTTAAGATTTAATGACCACTCTGCTGGGTTTTTGACTTGCATGGGACCTGTAGCCACTTTGTTTTGGCCAATGTCTCCCTTTTAGAATGGGAGAATTTACCCAATGCCTGTGTCACCATTTTATCTTGGAAGTAACTAACTTGTTTTTGATTTTACAGGCTCATAGGTGGAAGGGACTTGCCTTGCCTCAGATGAGATTTTGGACTTGGACTTTTGAGTAAAGACTGAAATGAATTAAGACTTTGGAGACTTGTGAGGAAGGCCAGACCCATTTTGAAATATGAGAAGGACATGAGATTTGAGAGGGGCCAGGGGTGAAATAATATGTTTTAGCTCTGTATTCTCACCCAAATCTGATGTTGAATTGTAATCCCTAGTGTTGGGGGAAGGACCTGGTGGGAGGTAATTGGATCATGGGGGTGAATTTCTCTTTTGCTGTTCTTGTGATATTGAGTGAGTTCTCAGGATCTATGGTTGTTTAAAAGTGTGTAGCACTTTCCCCTTCACTCTCTCTCTCCTGCCAGCAGGTGAAGATGTTCTGGCTTCCCCTTCACCCTTCCGCCATGGTTGTAAGTTTTCTGAGGCCTCCCCCAGCCATGCTTCCTGTACAGCCTGTAGAACTGTGAGTCAATTAAATCTTTTTTTTTATAAATTACTCAATCTCAGGTAGTTTTTTATAGCAGTGTGAGAACAGACTAATACATATATCTAGAGATTTATTGCAGGGAATTGGCTTGTGAGATTTTGGGTAGGAATCCAAGGAATATTGGCTAGGAAAATCTCAAATCTATAGAGCAGGCACCTTAGGAAGGGCAGGCTGTAGTAAACTCTACAACAGAAATTAAAGTTCACAGATAGAATTTCTCCCTCCTCAAGGAAATCTCACTCCTGCTCTTAAGCACTTTCAACTGACTGGATTGGTCCCAGTCCAAGGATAACATCTTTTATGTAAATCCAACTCAGATATCAATCACAGTTACAGAAGGTATCTGTAAAATACATTCACAGGCTGGATGTGGTGGCTCTTACTTGTAACCCCAACATATTTTGAGGCCAAGGCAGGAGGACTGCTTGGCCCAAGAATTCCAGACCAGCATGGGCAACATAGTGAGACTCTGTCTCTATTTAAAATAAATAAATAATAAATAAATAAGTAAAATACCTTCACATCAATACCTCAATTCTCATTTTATTGAATTAACTGAGGACTATAGCCTAGCCAAGTTGGCACATAGAACTGACCATCATAGAGGAGAAAGGAACATGGAGGAATGCATAGAGGAGAAGAACACTAGAGAAGAATCACCCACTGTGTTCAGGCCCAGGTGAAGGAGGCATCTTCACTTGCACTCACATTCCACTGTGAGATCTTAGTCACGTGGATGCACCTAATTGCAAGGAGGACTAGGAAATGTAGTCCAGCCACGGGCTTGGTATAAAAGCAAAAATAGTTTTAGTGGACAACTAAGTGGTCACCATAGCAATGGTCAATTTTGAGAAAGTGGGTCTCAGTTCTTTAGTTGCGCATGTTTGGTCCTCATGCTACAGAACTGAGAATGGACTTTTCTCTTTCCAAATAAATTCTTACTAATAGCTAAAAACCTGAAATCACCGCTAATACATATCAGCTTACATATGCAATAGACCATACAAAGCTATCTCCTCGGCATTGCTTGTCCAGCTGCTATTTTTTCCAGCAAAGGTATGAGCTTTGATCAAACTTCAGTAATTATTTGTGCAGATTTCCATCATATAACCCTGCTAAATGTACTGAGTCCATATTATATAATTGACATTGTACTACCTATTTTATAATGAACAATTGAGAATTTCTAGTTGTAGCAATTCACCAAGAGAGAAGGATAAACACTGAAATATTTTGGCTGATTAAACCAGAGAGATTTGATCATATAAGAGCAAGCTTCCTGACTTCGAAACTTGTGAAAGAGTGTGAGATAACTCTGGGACTGGAAACATGTTTCATTTCTCTTAGCAGCTTTATTTCATTTTCACTCATTCACCTTTATTTGAATCTATAGACA
This sequence comes from Pongo abelii, assembly GCF_028885655.2. NCBI lineage: Eukaryota > Metazoa > Chordata > Mammalia > Primates > Hominidae > Pongo > Pongo abelii. Next base: position 101,213,042 of record NC_071996.2, on the reverse strand, counting down.
TGACCCTAAAATAACCTTTCTGCTGGCACCCTTCCATCCATTTTGTCCTCATTGTCACTCTTCCTAAAATCTAATTACTAAGCAAGGAAGGAAGAAATAGGAGGAGACAGCCTGGAACTTCATTGAGTTTGGCTTCCTTCCAGCTCTGATTTTTCCACATGTATTCCCAATACTGCTAAAGTTAAGAGGCTTAAGTGACTTCCATGTTGGTGAGATATCATTATCACTATACTCCTATCACTCCAGGGTCCCTAAAACATTATGTGTGGCCATGTATTGTAGTTACTATTTTAGTATGTCTCACTTTCAAATGAGGTGAAATGTAGTGAGGAATCCAATTAAGATATGGTACCTATTTTCCAGAAATTTACCAGCAAGGGACATGATAGATGTGCACAGAACAAAATTAGGGCTTATCTCTTACTAGAAGAATCTTTGTTTTTTTATTAACTTGTTCCCCCTCTTTCCCTCCAGGTTTTGTCTCCAGATTTTTCTGAAAATATTAATGAAGCCAGCTAGGAAGGGGAGCAGTTTGGATGAGACTGGGATAAGAAGTGGTTAATAAAACCTCTGTATCTATTCTGGAAAAAGTAAACAGCTGATACCACCATTCTGAACTATTACAGTGAATTCCACGTAGGCACTGAAGGTGCAAGCTTTCATGAATTGCTTGCCTTTGAGTCAGGTACTGTGTTAAGGACATTATGTTTAGGACTAGATTTACTTCTCCAAAAAGCTAATTCCATGAGGTAAGTATGATTAGCCTCAATTTTCAAATGAGGACATCAATGTTCAGAGATTTATTAATTTGCCCAAAATCAAATTGCTAACATGTAGTAAAGATTTTAACTTATCCGTGTTTTTTCTACTACATATAAATGCACAAGGACCTGAGTTAAAATAAATTGTTTCTGGTAGTGTCTTAGAGCAAGCTGCTAGTTTTAAAATGTTGTTTAAGCCTGGGAGACTTAAATAACAGAAATGTATTTCTCAGTTCTGGAGGTTGGGAAGTCCAAGATAAAGATGCCAGCAGATCCAGTGTTCGGTGAGGACCGGCTTCTTGGTTTGTAGATGTCCACCTTTTCATTGTATCCTCACATGGCAGAGAAAGAAGGCAGAAAGCAGAGAGAGATACTTTCTCCTGTATTTTTATAAGAGCACTAATCACTTATGAGGACTCCACCCTCACGATCTAATCACTTCCTGAAGGCCCTACTGCCTATTACCATCATACTGGGGATTTGAATTTCAACATATGAATTTCAGGGATAATACAAACATTCAACCTATAGCAGACACCTTTAAAAAGAATTATTTCCACTCATTAAAAATATGAAAAATAAAGATGTGAATTATTAAAGATTTTAATATTTATGAGACTGACTTCAGAATCTATTTTCTAAAGATCACAGAACTACTTGGATAAATTGAGCCCAAGTTTAGACAGTAAAAATGGCACAGGGACAAAGAAGAGGGGAGGAAGAAAGAGAACCTCTTTTTATCCTTCAGCTGCTGAAAAGCTTGCCTGAAGTTAGCCTTAACTAGATTCAGAAATAAATTCCAATATGTACTCAAAGTTAGTGGGTCTTAAGTTATAATGGCATTAGGTTTGTTTACAAACTAAAGATAATAAAAATGAAATTTTATTTGTATATATTTTTATTCCCTCATTAAATATGCCTTTTAAACTATCGTTACAAAATAACATAATTATAACTTTCTAAATGAAATGACCTCAATGTATATTCTACTTGCCTTTCAAGACACCAAGTCCTTAGCTCACATAGTATTTTCATCCACAAAGACAACTCTCAAAGCACCAAACTGTTTCTACCTCTATTAACATACCTTTTACATTGTACTAAAAATCTTTTTATGTATCTATGAATGGTATCTAACATGATGCCTGCGTAGATAATAGTGGATGAATGAAAGAGGGGGAGAAAGAGAAAAACGAAGGGAAAGAAAGAGAGAGAAAGAATACTGATTGGTACCCTTGAGGACAGAGACATTGCTAGACGTAAGAAAAAAAAAATCTTTGCCCATGATCCACTCACACACATGGAAAAAAGCAACAGCATTGCTACTCCTGGTAGCATTCACTGAGGACTTACTATGTGTTGGGCTCTACTCTATAAATAGTTGCCATCATCCTTCTCATTATTATCTATAAGTACACTGAGAAACTGAGATTATGCAATTAGCCCAAAGTCACAGTTAGTAAATGATGAAGTCATTATTCAAACCTTAGCAACCTGAGTCTAGCTCCCATACTCATATCCAGGACTTTCTACTGCCTTCCAAATAAACAGCTAATTACAGTGTTCCATGCCCAAAGAGAACTCTGTTCCAAGTGCCAAAGGAACAGAGAAGGTGTAGTCTGTGCAGGTGGGAAAGAAAACAAGCGGGCAAAGAGAAAAAATTATCCCAAATTATAGAGATCTGAAAGCACGTGGCAAATTCCGTGTGTGAAGAAGGTAGTACGGGGAGGGAGTGGGGGAGCAGGGCTGGAGACTCTGAACGCGGTCTGGGAACTGACTGTAAAATATATTTTCATTCAACATTTCACAATCAACTATTTACTGAACACCTACTACATGCCAGCACACAGCCATGAATAAAGCAGACAGAAACCCTTTATGGGGCCTACATCCTAGGGGGGAGGTGACAGACAATAAACGTATATATTGTGGCATGTGGTGATGAAACAGGAAAAGTTTTCCCTTATCCCCCTCATAGGGCATGCGTTGGGGCTGTGGCTCGCTTCTTCTGCGTCCCACTGCTCAAACCCCTAGGGGGAACATGCAGAGGGGCAAGTCATGGGGCTCTGACCCCACAGCGCATCTAGGGTCGAGTGTTTACAGCTCCGGAAGCCCCAGTGGGCGTGTGTTACAGTGTGCTATTTCAGTTTTGCCGTCTGCAGGCGGCTTGTGTTAATCAGCTCAGTTAGACCCTCTGCCTTATCGCAAGGACAGAGGGCTTTCTGTATCCTGGGGTTCTTGCTCTAGTGTACTGGAAAAATCAGATCATATGTGGGCTTGGAAGATGGGTGCAAGGTTTTATTGAGTAAAGGCAGCTCTCAGAGAGGTAGATGGGGAAGCCAGAAGCGGGATGGAGTGGGAAGATGGTCTTCCCATGGAGTCGGGCCGCCCAGGACTAGACTCTCTTCCAACCGCCCGGTGACTAGACTCTCCTCCAACCGAATTCTCCTCAGCGTCTGCCTCTTTCTGCCGTCGATGGCCTGCCAGCATCTGCCAGCGTTTTCTTCTGCTTGTGTGTTCTTCTCGACGTCCAGTTGCTTATGTGTGTGCCCACTAGGGTCTTGGGGGTTTTAGAGTCACAGGATGGGGGACGTGGTGGGCCAGAGTGGTCTTGTAAAAATGCAACATTTGGGCGTGAAAGCAGGAGTGCCTGTCCTCACTTAGGTCTGTGGGCACAGACCTGAGGGTGGAGCCCTCATGAGGGACCCTGCCCTTCTCTACCCAGCACTGCCCTGCCCCCCTCCTGTATCAGTGATAAGTGCTCAGGATGAAAATCAACCAACGTAAGGAGACACAGAGTGAGGGGTAGGTGCTATTTGAGATAGGGTGGTGTCTGATAAGGCATTTGCACAGAGAATGCAAATGAAGGAAGCCTTTATTTTATTAGCAGGGACAGTTCATGAAGGAGTTTAAGTAGGGATGTGATTTGATAAGATTTCCTTTTCTGGAAGCCAATTTTGGCTAATGGCTTGGGGTGGTGACAGGGAGTTGAGGTTGAGGAGAGCTGGAGGACCACTTAGAAAACTATTGTGAATTACTATATTAAAAGAATAATGAGAAATTATGATAGACTAAACCACAGCAGCAACATGTGTGTGGTTTTTAAATAAGTTCCTCGTAGAACCTGGAACGCTGAGGAGGTCTCTTTCCAGTAACTTGGACCAGAGACAACTGTAAATGTGCTGAAAGCCAGAAGATGTTGGGGAAGCTGGCAAAGAGAAACCCTGAAAGTTATTTATTGCTCAGCCTGCAGCATCCATGAGTGACTGAAGGGAGTATCTGGACCTTTTTCTCACTTCCAAAAGCAAGTGCTACCAGAAAGGAAGAAGAAAACCTTGAAGTTATCTTAGCTTACAACAGTGATATCATCCAATATCTTTATTGTCATGGACGAAAATGGGAAATAAAAGATTCTGATGGCTCCTAACTCCTTCCCACTCACACAGACATTAACCACACCATGGTCAGCTCCCCACCAGAAAGTGTACCCACCACAAAGGTCACTGCCACTCGACTCAGATGCAGTGGGGGTAGGTACTGCCATACAGCAGAGACAGGTGAGGGCTGGCAGCCTGGCAATGGAGAAGAGAACAGAGGTGAAGGTGGTATGCAGACAGGAGTAAGGGACAAGGAGGGCCTGGGCTGTGCCTGAGCTAGCTTTATTGTCCCTACTGCTAGAAGACTAAAAGAACCGAAAGTAGGCTGGGCTCTGTGGCTCCTATCTGTTATCCCAGCGCTTTCAGAGGCTGAGGTGAAAGAATCACTTCAGGCCAGGAGTTCAAGATCAGCCTGGGCAACATAGCAAAAACCCATCTCTTCAAAACATTTAAAAAATTACCTGGGCATGGTGGCATATGCCAGTAGTCCCAGCTATTCAGGAGGATCACTTGAGTCCAGAGGTTCAAGGCTGCAGTGAGCGATGATCACGCCACTGTACTCCAGGCTAGACAACAAAGCAAGACCCTGTCTCTAAAAAATAAAAATTCAAAAAAAGAAATGAAAGTCAACAACTTATAATGAAGACAAACACCAAAGACCACCGTAGAGAAGGGCAACGAGGGCTTCAGGACAGTGCCCAGCCTGGAGGTGGTGAATTCCTTCTTTCTCCTTCCCTAAAATTTTTAGAGGGCTATGGGTCAGATTTTAGGGAAAAATGAAAGAATTCATTAAACTAGAAGTTCTGCAAATAGATAACAGGTGTGCCACAAGATATTGATGTTTGTACTTTTTTTCGGTGATGACAAAATTGAGTCATTTCCAAATTTACAACAGTTGAAATTATGCTTGACAAGTATTTTTGTAAAGGTCTCTCTGAATGTTTCCTGAACTCATGAATTCTTATCTTGCTGGTAAGCTTGGATGAATAGCAATCTACAGAGAGCCCTCTATAAGGGCTACGATATAGCACAAGTACAGGTGTGTAACACAAAATATAATTTTCCTATGTGCTCCATGATGTACAAAGACAGGTGGCACTAGGTTAAACTCTCATTTGTTTTTTAGAAGGAATGTGATTTATGACTAAGTTTTGTTTACCACAGTGTCCTTGCCACCTAGCAGAGAGCCTGGCACCATAAAAAGTTTACTAAAACCTTGTTGAGTGGAAAAGCTGAATTAAGAGCCCTGGGAAGCTGTTTTAGGGTCTCTAGTGGCCACTTTGTCAGCTGGAGGTCCACTTGGGGGCTGGGGATACCTTCAGTGTGCAGGTTATTTTTGATTCTGAAGAGCTAAAAGGAACTGGAGCAGGGCAGAGAAGAAGGAAAGCTGGCTGCTTGCCAGAATCAAGAGAGAGAAATAAAGGGGCTTCCAAAGCTTTCCTTGAGCATAGTTAGCCCAGGCTCTCCAGAGAGGAAAGATGGCTGGGACGCTAGAGGGATCTAACAACCACATGGTGGACAGTAGAGTTCCGTGGTATGCACACTTAGCTTTTCACACATTCACCTATTTCTGCTCCACAACAGGGAGTGAGAGAGTGGGGGTGGGAGTGGGGGAGGAGTAAAGAGAGGAGACTTGAAAGAAAGAGAATAAATGGGAAATTGCTACATCGTTTTCCATGCACAAATGGGAGATATATATCCATTGTTCCCTTAGCCATTTGGTACCCACATGCCTCTCACAATACAAACATCTTGCTGAACTAATCTCTTCAAACATTTAATTTTTTGTAGAATAAGGCATCTAAACATAGGTACTTAATCTAGTGCTAAATTATAGAAACAGAAACAGAAATCCATTCTAACACTTCGTCAGACTTGTAAGAGATGGTGTGTTGATCTCTACAAAGACACCTTCCTAATGGATTTTCAAAGGTTTGACCTCATGGGCTGTACTTCGTATCTAACCTCAGGAGACATTTGGCATTGTTACATTGCTCAGGGACCTGTTCCTGCTGAAGCCCTAATTTTGTTCATTTTTCTCTGAGTAGCTATGTTCTCTTATTGAGGTTACCCTCAGCCCAGGGACTGAATCATGACTGATTCAAGCCATTCATGGTTGTTTTATTCTCTTGCTAGGTAATTGGTTTAAATATGAATGTATAATATAATTCTGTCCAGTTATAAGTGAGGGGAAATCAACTGGGATGATTCTAGAAAGGTTTTCATTATTCTTAAAAATCGAAAAAAGCAAAAACAGGAATATTTCCCCTTTTCTACCTCTGGATATTCTTGTCTTCATAAGATTACTTGGAACCAAGCAGTCACTGTGAGAATCAGCAAAAGAGGATAACATAAATAAAAGTGTCTCTGTTGACATTTGAGGCAAACTTAGAATTGCCCTACCTTCAAACTTCTAGGTATGCAGTATAGTAAGTAGTCTTATTATTTAGGCCACTTTTTGGTGTGTTTTCCTTTTATTCCTTATAGTCTATGGTAGATTAAAGATGTCCATAAATTATTTACTTCTCTTATTGAGCAGTATTGTCCAATTCCTCTCCCCTTGAATCCAGGTGGGCCCTAGTGGCTTGCTTGATCAATAGAATACAATGGGAGACTTATGAGCTCGGGTCATATGAAGCTTTGCAGTTCCCATATAGTCTTCTTTTTATTTGCTTATTTATTTTTGTAGAGATGCAGTGTCACTATATTGCCCAGGCTGGTCTCAAACTCCTGGGCTCAAGCAATCCTCCCACCTCAGCCTCCCAAAGTGTTGAGATTACAGGTGTCAGCCACCATGCCTGGCATCCATACAGTCTTCTTGAAAGGCTCCCTCTGAGAGACAGTAGCAGCAATGTAAGAAATTCAACTACCCTTAGACTGTGATGCAGTGAGAAGCCCAAGCCACATGGAGAGGAAACACATGGGTACTCTAGCTGATAGCCCAAGCTGACTTCCTAGCCAGTTTCAAAGACAAATTGCATCAAATAAGTTAAGCAGGCAAGAAAGACTTTATTCAAAACTACTGCAATAGGGAAGAGAGATGGAACTGAACTCTGAATACAACAGTAGTAACTGGGGGTTTATAGCTAATGGGCAGGATAAGGAAGTCAGTGGATGGAAAATTAATAAGGTGAACTTGATAAACTGTAAAGGTAGAAGATTCTTGCTAAATTCACTTGGCAGGATTCTTGATAAAACTAGGCTGGGCAGACCAAGAACAAGAGGCCGAGGATGAGGTCTGGCAAAAAGACGGCTTGGAGAAGCCTGACTGAAGTTTGTTCAAGTAGGGAGTCCTTGTCACCAGCAGCTACATCAACTGCTAGTCACATCAGTGACCATTTGGGATATCCAGCCCAGTCAAGTCTTTAGATGACTCTAGCCCAAGCTGCCATCTCACTGCAACCACACAAAATATACCAAGCAAGAACCACCCAGCTGAGCCCCATCAAATTATAGAATCATGAGAGATGTAACAAATTGTTTTAAAACACTAAGTTTTACAGTTTTTTATGCAGCAGTAGATAACCAAAGCATAACCAAAAGCATTCCAAGTGATACAAAGATCTAGAAGATATGAACAAATTTCTTTTCACACAAGTATCTTCTGAGGAATTCAAGTGTTGAAGTGACATAATGAAAAGAATACCAGGACTACTCAAAGGACCTGTACCACTGCAACAGGAGAGAGGGTGCTGCTAAGGCTTGACATATAAACAAGGGTATCGGTCCATTCTTACACTGCTATAAAGAAATACCTGAGACTGGGTAATTTATAAAGAAAAGAGGTTTAATTGGCTCAGCTTCTGGTGAGGCCTCAGGAAACTTGCAATCATGGCAGAAGGTGAATGGAAAGCCAGGCATCTTACAGGTGGAGCAGGATCACGAGAGAGAGTGGGGAGGTGCTACATACTTTTAAACAACAAGATGTCACAATAACTCACTATCATGAGAACAGCACTAGGGGGATGGTGCTAAACCATTAGAAACCAACCTCATGATCCAATTCCCTCCCACCAGGCCCTTACCTTCAACATTGGGGATTACAATTCAACATAGGATTTGGGTGGGGACACAGATCCAAACTGTAGAAACAGGAATCACAGGGTGGTAAGAACTTTGAACTAGACATATTTTGGAGCCCTCTCTGTTATCATATAAGAATTGAGGAGTTTTAATAATAGCTGGAAAACTCACTGAATCATTCATTATACAATCAAAAAATAATGAGAAACTTACCAGAGAGGCAGACCAACAATAAATGAGTGAATGGATAGGATATAAACAGAGCAGGACACTGGTGGTCCATGGTGATTGTCATTTTTGCTGCCACTCTCTTTGCAATCCCACACGGCTGTGCTGTGCCTGGCCTGGCCCTATCCCTTGAGTGTGCTGTCTGAGTACACTTATAGGCACCCCTTTCCACAGCTGTCTCCTCAACCTCAGGCATGGCCACAGAGACCCTCACTGATGCTCTCAAGGCACTTGGTGTCCAGTGCCACAGCCATTGTCCAGCCATCCCTTACCTGTCCACTGCATGCAAGTTGGGCCTGGTGCTGCCATTGATGGAAACCCTCAGTCCCCATCATCCCCCTTTTTCTGAAGATGACTTTCTGTCTCTTGGCTTTGTCCACCCTTGCCTTACATAACCGTCAGCCATTTACCTTTGGGACAATCCAGGCTAATCCGAATCAGTGATCTAGAAACCCTTAAACTGCTCCACCCAGAAGGCTGACAGGTAAGGATGGCAGGAGGGAAAGGAGGCCCGCCTCCAGGAAGCAAGTTCAGATTTCTCTTTTCTGGGATGGGGGTGGGGTGTGAAGGGAAATAGTTCACAAGAAGGAGAATAACAGTTTTTATTTTCTTTTTACTAATACCTCATCCTATCGCACATGGTATTTGAGAAAGGAGAACTTGGTATTCTAGTCCATGGGGAAAAGTCATTCTGAACTCTTGGAGTACATTTAAATTGTTTCTTGAACTAAAATGATGAAAGTATATTTCAGAGGAAAGATTTGAAGGTAAAAAGTTCATGGAAAAGATTTTCCTTATTTATAGCCCAGCCTTCCTCTGAAATGAACAGTATTTCAGTTCATATCAAGATAATTAATAGACCCGAGAAAGCAGTATTCCTAACAAAGATGATAATTAAAAGTGCCTATTTCATTAAAAAGCAAAATATACTACACAGCATAAAGTTGTCCTGTGTGTCCATTTTATAAATTCAATCTTCCCAAAAATTTAAAAACATCATAAGACTCAGCATTTCAGAAATTAAACACAATCAGCTAAACATGAAAGTAGGTTTTGATATTGATAGATGAAAGTGCCAGTTTGAAGCAGTAACATTGAACACAAACTGACAACAATTTAAAAGGGGTCATTTCCAGAGGTATAATCATTCAACCGTAGCTTTTTGTAATATAGAAAGAGCAAAATAATATGAGAGTTATGATTGATTGTTCCATCATGAAGGGAACATATCCACAGGGAAGTTCACTGGAGTTGGAGTCAGAAGCCATGGCACTTGGCATTGCAAACATCACCTGGGGGAGTAGAAACAAGTTGCTGGCCCAGGAGCTCCTTTCCTCACCCCTGCATTGAAGATACTATCACCCACACTGCCTGCCTCCCAGGGGCTCAAATGGGAAATATGTGAAAAATATATGTAATCTCTTTTCAATATATAAATGCTAACTACCATCGTGGTTATTGTTGTCAAAGCCAATTTTGATAGTACTTGAGATATGGTGCTCAAATGGGAAATATGTGAAAAATATATGTAATCTCTTTTCAATATATAAATGCTAACTACCATCGTGGTTATTGTTGTCAAAGCCAATTTTGATAGTACTTGAGATATGGTGCTTAAAAAATCTTAAGAAATGTTAAATTTCTGTACTATAAATATAGAAATAATAGTTGACATTTGAGTCCTAAAAAAATTGTTTTTATGGATCTATTTATTTTGCTGTTGTGAATTATGTAGAAGGAGACAAATGCTAATTGAGATGGAAGACCAATCAAGAGATCAAGCTATCTCTGCGAATCAGGTAAATATCAGCAGTAATTATTGAGTAAGTCTTGCATTCTATTTATTCTTTCAACTAACATTTATTGAGTTTTTGCTTCATGCTAGATATGGTGCTAAGTTTTAAACATTCAAGGAAAAATGGCACAATTTTTGCTCAGGGCTCTTACAGTATACTTGGAAAGATAGCCATGGCCCAATATGATAAGAGCAATGAAAGAAGTGGGTATGTGTAAATAAACATAGGACAGAGGTAATTGTGCTCCAAGAACTTAGAGTGCTTAAGGTTACAATGCTATGTGTAGGAGTGTGTATGTGTGTTGGTGGGTGTGAATGTGTGTATATGCAAGTGTGTTGAGCATGTCACAAGAGGACAATAAATAAAACAAAACATTTTCATGAAGAAATATTTGTTTCAGCAAAATTTTTCCATGTGTTAGCTCAAGCATGCAGTATTTTTTAACTCTTTCATTATGAAAAATTTCAAACATAAAACAAGAGTAGAGAGAAATATATGATGAACTCCCATGTATCTATCATACAGAATCACAAAGATCAACATTCTGGTTGTTGTGGACTGAACTATGTCTCCCCCTAATTCACATGTTGAAGCCCTAACCCCCCGCACCTCAGAATGTGACTGTATTAGGAGACAGATCCTTCAAAGAGGTCAGTAGGTTAAAATGAGGTTATTAGGGTGGGCTCCAATCCAATCTGACTTGTGTATTTATGAGAAGAGGAGACTCGGGCATAGGAGAGACACCAGGGATGTGCATACATAGTCACTGTATGTGGCAGAATCACCACATGGTTCATTATACAGTTAACAAGGGAGGAGGCCATGTGAGGACACAGCAAGAAGGTGGCCATCTGCAAGCCAGGGAGAGAGGCCTCCAGAGAAACCAAATAGAACCTTGCTCACTTAAGTTCTGTCAGCAACATAAGCACACCTATGTCAGTCTTGGATAGGATTATAGCCTGGCAGCGACTCCAGAGAGATAAAGGTCAAGGTCAGAGCCCACAGCATTAGGCCAAATGGGAAAGGTTTGAACTGCAAGAAGGTTGGCCCTTGCCATACTAGAGTCTTACAAATTAGCCAAACACATTCTCAGGGCCTATAGGCCAGAGGCTATTTCCACAGTGTCCTTCCAGTTCCATCTCTAAAACTATGGCAGCATTCAAGACTTGTTAGTAAAGAAAAGAAAATGAAATAGGAGAGGAATGGAGCCCACATATTGTACTTGCACTTCTGACCAATATGAAGTAACAGAGACCAGATTTATCTTACTGTGTGACACAACTAAAAAACCAAAATATGCATATATGTATGAAACATTGACATTAAACATTGCACATCTCCTATGACTTTGCACATCAGGTAACAAAGAACAGTGATACATAAGAGATGGGGAATAAATGAGATGAGCCCCATGAGTGCCCCAGATTACTGCCTAAAGAAAGTTTTTTCCAGACTGTGATGTAGGGAGCAGGAACCGAGGCAGAGCCAGTGATCTCTTTGTGTTGAAGATATACAAGGTTGGGAATCTAACGAGCACAAGGTGACTGAAATTCAAAGGACATGGTACTAGAAAGGTCATAGCTACACAGAGAGAGAATTCTAAGGGTCCCCCTCAAGTATTCAATTGAGTAATGATCAGAACACGTATTTAAGGAAACAACCTGAGGTCTTGGCTGGGGTAGCGGGTGGGGTGGTCACTGGAAAGGATTGGAGAGAATAGTGCCCAAAGACCACATAGTATCAAGAATAGCTCCTGCTCCCAAGCCAGAGTGGAAAACCTCATCATTAATGGAGCATTGGTTAGAAAACTAAGAAGTCTTTTGCTTAAGTAGTAGGAAAAAGTTAACCCTAAACTAAACACTATAACAAGGCTTGAGGTCAAGGCACAGAAAGATCTAACTCTTTCTAAAAAGCTTAACTGCACTGCAGAATAAATTGTGCAGAATATTTAAAGGAATACAAAAATAATATAAAATTATGAAAATATATAAATTGCATTTTATATATTATTAAAAGATATAATATATAATTTCTGGCATCCAATGAAAACTTGCCAGGCAGATAAAAAAGAAAAATATACAACCCATAATAAGAAGAAAATCAGTTAATCACAATGGATCCAGAAATTATATAGAAAATAAAATTAGTAGATAAAGCCATTAAACAGTAATTATTAAAATATATAAATTGCATTTTATATATTATTAAAAGATATATAATTTCTGGCATCCAATCAAAACTTGCCAGGCAGATAAAAAAGCAAAAATATACAACCCATAATAAGAAGAAAATCAATTAATCACAATGGATCTAGAAATTATATAGAAAATAAAATTAGTAGATAAAGCCATTAAACAGTATTATGGTATTATTTTATTATTGTAAATGTACTGTAACTGTTATTGTAACTGTATTCCACAGGCCCAGTAAATTACAGGAAAGATTAAACTTGTTAAGTAGAGACATGGAAGATACAAAAAAAACCCAGTTTGAACCTTTTAGAGATGTCTGAGATGAAAACCTCATGGATGGCATTAATAGCAGTTAGACGATGCAGGACAAATATTAGTGAATTTGAAGAGATAGCAATAAAAACCATGCAAATTGAAATAGCAAGGGAAAAAAACTGAAAAAAGAACAGAGCATCAATGAACTGTGGGACAATTTCAAGCAGCTAAATATATATATATGTAATTGGAGTCCTTAAAGGGCAAAATGCGACAGAAAATATTTTAAGAGATAATGGTCAAAATTTTTCCAAATTTGATGAAAAGTATAACCCCCCAGATCATACCAACAAGCTGAACAAATCTGAAGTACAAGAAACTTGAGGAAAATTACACCAAGGCATATCAAAATCAAATTCTTAAAACCAGTGATAAAGAGAAATCTTAAAAGTATCATATCTCAAAAGATATGTACAGTGGAACAAAGATAAGAGTAGCAGTATATTTCTTGTGGGAAACAATGCAAGCTAGAAAACAGTGGAGGATCATCTGGAAAGTACAAAAAGAAAAAAAAGTAGCCAACTGGAATTCTTTACTCATTGAATATATCTTTCAAAACCAAAGATGAATATAGCTGAATTCTACCAAACATTTTAAAAAGAATTATCACTAATACTTCTTAAACTCTTCATAACAACAGAGCTAGAGGGAATACTTCCAAACACATGTACAAGGCCAGTAATACCTAAACAGTTATGTATTACTTTGATACCTAAGCCAGACAAAGATACTTCAAGAAAACTACAGGCCAATATCTCTGATGAATGCTGATGCAAAAAACCTCAATAAAATATTAGCAAACTGAATTCAAAACACATGAAAAAAGTTATACACTGTGACCAGGTAAGATTCATCCCTGGCATGCAAGGCTGGTTTACCAAATGCAATCAATCAAGGTAATACATCACATTAATAGAGTGAAAGATAAAAACCACATGATCATCTTACTTAATGCAGAAAAAGGTTTGACAAAGTTCAGCATTTTTTCTTGATAAAAACTGAACAGTTTAGGTATAGAAGGGGAGATTCTTAACATAATAAAGGCATTCATTAAAAACCCACAGCTAACACCATAACCAATAGGGAACTACTAAAAGATATTTAACTAAGAACCAGCACAAGTCAGGGAAGCCTACTTTCACCATTTCTGTTAACACAGCACTGGAAGTGCTAGCGAGAGAAATTAGACAAGAAAACGAGTAAACAGCACCCAAATTGAAAATGAAGGAATAAAATCATCTCTATTTGCAGATGGCATGATCCTACATGTTTCTATATATAGAAACCCTAAAGATTTCACAAAAAATTCTTAGAATTACTAAATGGACTCATGAGTGTTGCAGGGTATAAAAATCAACATATAAAAATCAGTAGCATTTCTGTGTGCAAATTAGACCTAGTTGAAAAAGAAATCAAGAAAATGACCCCATTTATGAAAGTATTAAAAAATAAATTTAGGAATAAATTTAACCAAGAAGGTGAAAGATCTGTATACTAAAAACTACAAAACATTGATGACATAAATTGAAGAAAATAAAAATAAATTGAAAGAGATTCTGTGTTTATGGATCAGAAGAATATTGTTAAAATATTCATATTATTGAACATAATATACAGATTCAATATAATCTCTCTCAAAATTCCAATGGCATTCTTCATAGAAATAGAAAAAGCAATCCTAAAATTTGTATAGGACCCTGTCTGCCAGCAACAACAACAAAAAACCTGAATAGTCGAAGCAATAAAGAAAAACAAAAGTTAGAGGCATCATACTTCCTGATTTAAAATTGTATCATAAAGCTACATTAATCGAAACAGTATGGTACTGGCATAAAAACAGAAACATAGACTAATGAAACAGAATAGAGAGCCCAAGAATAAATCCAACATAAATAGTCAGTTTTCAACAAGGGTACCAAGAGAACACAGTGGTAAAAGAATAGTGTATTCAATAAATTGTGTGGGGAAAACTGAATCTCCACATGCAAAAGAATAAAAAGGGACCCTTATCTTACACCATACACAAAAATCAACTCAACAATGAATAAAAGACCTAAATGTAAGCCCTGAAACCATAAAAATCCTAGAAAAGAACACAGGGGAAGAGCTCCCTGACACTGGCCTTAGCAACGATTTTTTTGATAACATACCAAAAACTCAAGCTACAAAAGCAAAAATAAATAAATGAAACTACATCAAACTAAAAAGTATTCACAAATCACATATCTTATAAGGGGTTAATATCCAAATTGTGTATAGAACTCTTACAACTCAACAACAAAAAAACAAAAAACAACAAGATTAAAAAAATGGGCAAAGGACCTGAACATACATTTCTCCTAAGAAGATATAAAAGTTGTCAACGGATACATAAGGTACTCAACATCACTAATCATCAGGGAAATACAAGTAAAAACCACTGTATCATCTCACACTTGTTAGGATGGCTATTATCAAAAAGATAAGAAATAACAAATGTTGGTGAGGGTGTAAAGAAAGAGAAACCCTGGAATATTGTTGGTGGAAATACAGATTGGTACAGCCATTATGGAAACAATATGAAGGGTCCCAAAGAAATTAAAAATAGAACCACCATATGACCCAGCAATCCCTCTGCTGTGTATATCCCAAAGGAGATTATATAACCACCTCATAAAGATATCTTCACTTCCGTGTTCAATCCAGCATCATTCACAATGGCCAAGATATGGAACCAACCTAAGTGATCATCAACAGATGAGTGGATAAATAAAATGTGGCATATATGTACAATGGAGTATTACCCAGCCTTGAAAGAGAAGATCTTGCAATTTGCCATAACATAGATAAAACTGAAAGGCATTATGCTAAGTGAAATAAGCCAGCCACAGAAAGAAAAATCTTGCATAACCTGACTTTTGTGTGTAATCTATAAAAAAATTATGAAACATACAAAGATAAAGAAACAATGGTTATCATGGGAAGGGGGTAATAGGCAGATTTCATCAAAGGATATGAAGTAACACATATGTATGATAAATAAGTCTAGAGCTCTAATGTACAAAATAAGGATTATAGTTAATAAAATTGTATTAAGTATTTGGAAGAAAATATAGAAGAAAATCTTTGTGACATTTGGCCAGGCAGAGTTTTTAGATATAACAACAAAAGTACAGTCCATAATAGAAAAAGAGTTGACATATTAGACAATAGCAATTTAGAACTTTTTTGCTCTGAAAAAGGTTAAGAAATGAAAAGCTAAGCTAGTGACTGGGAGAAAATATGTGCAAACCATATATCTGATGAAGGACTTGAACCCAGGTTCAAGAACTCTCAAAACCCAACAAACAGGAAACAGACCAATTTTTTTAAATGTACCAAAAATTTGAGCAAACACTCCACTAAAGATATACTGATGGCCAAAAAGCACATGAAACATCTGCCAGCACTTTGGGAGGCCAAAGTGGGTGGATCATGAGGTCAGGAGTTTGAGACCAGACTGGCCAAGATGGTGAAACCCCGTCTCTACTAAAAATACGAAAATTAGCCAGGCACAGTGGCGGGCACCTGTAATCCCAGCTACTTGGGAGGCTGAGGCAGGAGAATTGCTTGAACCCAGGAGGCGGAGCTTGCAGTGAGCCAAGATGGCACCACTGTACTCTAGCTTGGGTGACAGAGCAAGACTCTGTCTCAAAAAAAAAAAAAAAAAGTGTAAATTAAAACCACAAAGATGACCAATGTATACCTATAAGAAGGGCTAAATATAAAAAATACACAACAAAGAATTACCCATACCAAGTGTTGACGAGGTTGAGGAGCAACTGGAACTCTTATATGTTGCTAGCGAGATTGCAAAACAGAGCTGCTCTTGAAAACAGTTTGGCAGTTTCTTATAAAATTAAACATACACTTTCCATATGGCCCATCAATTCCACTCGAAAGTATTTACCATAAAGCAAGAGTCACACGTTTTTGAAAATGAAGTTGTATTGGAACACAGCCACACTTATTTATATAATGACTGTGGTTCTTTTTATACTTCAGGGGAAGTGATGAGGAGTTGCAACAGAAACTATATGGCCAGCAAAGCCTAAATATTTATAATCTGTCCCTTTACAGAAAAAAATTGTTGATCTGTCCCTAAAGAAATGAACACAAATATTTATGGCAGCTTTAGTCATAATTGCCCCCTAAAAAACAACCAGAAACAACCCAAATGTTCTTCGATATGTGAATGGATTAAGAAATTGTGGTAAATCTATAGAATGGAATTTTACTCAGCAATAAAAAGGAATGAATAATTGATACATGAAACAGCACAAATGAATCTCAAAATAATTATGCTGAGTGAAAGGAGGCAGACAAAAATGAAGAGTACATATTGAATGATTCCAATTATATAAAGTTGTGGGAAAAGGAAAACTTATAATGACAAAGTGCAAATCAGTTGTTGCCTGGAGTTGAGGGCTGGGGCAAAGAGGCAGAGGAAAGGATTGCAAATGGTCAAGAGGAAATTCTAGAGATGATGGATATGTTTGCTATCTTGATTGTGATAATGGTATGTGTGTGTACACACACATAGACACACACACACACACACACACACAGGAAACAGACCAGTTTTTTAAATGCTATACATGTCAAACCCTTTAAATATGTGGCTTATTATATGTTAATTGTCTCTCATTAAAGCTATCAAAAGCCCAGACCTGCATTGAGTCCAATGCCTGCACATTTCACCATGATGTTCTACCTTCTCTTGTATGACAGGAAGGAGCTGCACCATGGAAAGTCTAACCACTGACACCAGACAGTAAGTGACAGCCTGCCATGTTTTAATCCCGCATGCTCTGATCTTGGAGTGGGGCTAGGTAGGAAGACATGAGCTGCCTCTTCACAGAGGAGTTTTGCAGTCATCAGAGCCAGAGCCACAGGCCTCCCCAGGAACAAGCCTGTATCCTTGCCTTCCACGCCTCCCCTTCCACCCTGACTGCCTGACCTGGCCCAGGTGGAGCGTCTCAGAAATCCTAAGAGAAACCTGGGTACCTCTATTTTTGAGACTCCAAGAAGCCAGAAAGCAGACTTATTTAAAATAAATAGTGTCATTCACTGTCACAGGTTGGATTATCTGGAAGCAGATACTGATACTGAGTTGGGGGCAAGATATTTATGAGGAACCAGCCTGTGAAAGGAAAGGGACAGGACCGAAAGAGGGTGGCAGAAGGATAATCAAACTGTGGCCAAGGTCAGCAAAGCCTTGGTCAACTTGGAGGGGAACTCTGAGGTGTCCCTGGCAAGTACATCCCAAGTGAGATCCAGAAGTTGGTTCTTTGTACCCCTGCCACACTGACTCACTACATGCGGCTGACCAGGAAAGGGTCAGCATAGACTGAGTACCCTTCTGCAGCTAAGGTGGACTCTGAAGGAGCTAATGGCTAGATGCTGTCTTCTGGATCACAGGGTCTCTGTAGAGTCAGGGTGACTTGAGATAATTATACTATGTTCATTTGTCATTAAAAAACACATGCCAAAATAAATCAGTGTGCAAAATATAAATGTGGTCTCTTGACCATTTTCACTAGCTGTAAACACAAGACAAGAGAAAAGAAATTGAGTCTTCTAATTACAGACAGATCAACTTCGCTAATTTATCTTTTGTCCCTTTCATGTGCTGCCCAAGGTTTCCAAGCCTTGTCACATTGTGAGTGATGATGTTGGATGGCAGATTTCTGAGCTAGCTAAAAAGGAAAAATTAAAAAGTAAAACCACATACCTGACCTGTTAGGAAGAAACTGTATATTATATGCAGAAGGAGAAAGTAGAAAACTACTTATTAATTATGGGTATGCTTGACTGGCTATAGAAAACCTGATAGGTGTAAAGGAGTAGAAATCAGATGAAGATAATGAGGCAGCCAGCAGGGGCCAAGGATCCTATTTATGGTGCACCAAGCTTAAAATGGGTGTCGGCAAGAGCAGCAGGAGGAACGTGGGCTGTCAGGTCTGTGATGAACAACAGGAAAATTTCGGGGAACAGTTGCTGCAATAGTAAAATTTTGCCAAATACTGAGAGCAAAAAAGTTAATGTGCTGCAGGATCACGAACAGAGACAAGTGACTATGAGTTGGTATTTCTCAAAAATGAACTGTCAGGAGTAAGCTTTTCCTAATCAAGTGATAATGTTTTGCTGTTGAATGGTACTGTTTGCAGAGTATGAAAAATAATGAATCAGAATTCACAGAATATTTGAAATGCTGGTCTACGAAAATAAAATACCCTTGCTTTTAATGATGAAGGAAAACTTCTAGAATTTCCATAGAAATGAAAGAAGGGGACAAATGTAAGTAACAGTAGAGTGGAATACATGGTAAAAATGGGCAAAAATGGGCCTCTGGAACTTTCTCTCCTCTCCATTTGTCACTTTCACAGCTTCACGTGGGGCTTTGGTCCCTGCCAGCTTACAGATCATCTTCCTCTTTGAGGACCCTCTTCAGCCTACTCTGTCCAGATCAGCCCCTGTTCACCGACTGCTTTCCAGTACACCTGCTGTGTGTTTTTCATCCTGGAGGATCTTAGAGTATACAGCAGAGAGCTACTGAATCTTATATTAATCTCTAGTTAAACAAATTAACCCTAATGTACATGATCCTTGCAGGAGCATTTTGATTTTTTAAAAAGGACTACAAGATATAGTTTCCTGCATGTTGGTGAAAGAAACATTTTCAGGTTGTTTAGGAGTCCTCCAGGGATTCTCAAGTCACACAAGTTAAGCAGTTACATCTCTTCCTAGTAATCAGACTAGCCCAGTATCTAACCCTCACTAAATGAAGTTCATATAAGCATGAAGAACCTCCCATCTCCCCTCATTTTGAGCACAGTATTTTTTTTCCATGACTCTTTTCCTGCTTCCTTGTCTGTTCTTTCTAGACATAATCAGAAGGCAATTGATACAATAGAAACAACAAGATGACCTGGACTTAAATCCTGACTTTCCCATCATCTAAATGAGGTGCTTGGCAAGTTAAACCTCTTTGAATCTAAAATTTGTCGGTAAAAACTGGTGATTATATCTACCTTTATAGGGTAGCTTCGAGAACTGTTTGATGCTTGGCACATCATAGGCTCTCAAAAGTCTATTTCTTTACTGCAAGCCAGAAAGCCATGAACTGAGACTGCCATGTGTTCTCCTGGGCAGCCCAGGCTAGCCATGGCCATAGAAAGAATCCCTGATGCCAAGTACACAGGAACAGGGACACTTGTTCTCACACCACTAAAGGCCACATGAGGGAATGTGCCAAGGCTAGAGCTGGGAGACCTGGCTACAAAGTTCAGCTCCGCCACACAAAAGCTGTATGATCTTAGACACTTAAGTGCCTTCCTGAGCCTCCAGGTCTTCAAATGGAAAAGGAGGGTGACACCCATGGCTCTCTCTATTCCAGAAGAGCATGATAAAGGTCAAACATAAATAAAAATGTCTTTGTAACAATAAATTATGCAAGGTAAACATCACAATTCTAGAAATCCCTTGAGTAGCATAAAGGAAAAGATTGTTAACAACGTTTTTTTTTTTTTTTTTTTCCTGAGACAGGGTCTCACTCTGTTGCCCAGGCTGGAGTACAGTGGCATGATCACAGTTCACTGCAATCTCAACCTCCTGGGCGTCAGCAATCCTCCCAGCTCAGCCTCCTGAGTAGCTGGGACTACAGGCTTGTACCACTATTCCTGGCTGATTTTTTCTATTTTTTGTAGAGAAGAGGTCTCACTTTGTTGCCCAGGCTAGTCTTGAACTCCTGGGCTCAAGCAATTCTCCTGCCTCAGCCTCCCAGAATGTGGGAATTACAGGCATAAGCCACCGTGTCTAGCCTGTTAACAACTTTAAAAGGAGAGCTGATAAATAGTGATTTAAGAATCAATGTCTTGATTTTCAGCCATCTTACTTTCCTCCCAATACAAGATTCAACCTGGCTTCAGATACTACCGACATCTACAAGGTTAAATATATTCTTCTTATTTTAACTTTAAGGCAAAATTAATTTTTGTTTTAGTAATGTTTTAAATGTGGAAATATCAAATATCGAAATACTGAGGTTATGAAATTTATACATGAAGTTAGAGACTTACAACACATAACACATTTCTTAAATTAACCAGAATATTTTTGGATGAAGAAAGCTGTACTTATACCATATCCTATATAACTCAAACTAAGTTTTGGTTTCCAGAAAGAAATTCATACCAAATTGACGTAACCACTGCTATATATATACTATTGTGACCATGACATTATCTGTTCCAATCACTATGTCACCTCTCGCTCTCAAACAAATTCTTGGAGAGGGGTAAGAATGGAAGACAGTATGAGAAAGGTATTTGTGAGCATGTGAGATGTTCCCTGAGGACTCTCAGCCCATAACTGGGTGAGGTTTTCATCTAAGTGGGACTGCAAGTCCTATGTCAGCTATGAGGGTTAGAGGGATAAAAATATGGATTATTTTGTTTAACGTGACCTGCATGTGTATTCATAAGCTGTGGAGCTGAAGAAACATCCTGATACCTGTACTACTTCCTGACATCT
This sequence comes from Pongo abelii, assembly GCF_028885655.2. NCBI lineage: Eukaryota > Metazoa > Chordata > Mammalia > Primates > Hominidae > Pongo > Pongo abelii. The sequence goes on along the minus strand of NC_071996.2, from coordinate 101,191,797 downwards.
ATAGATATTCCCATAGACTAAAACGCAAAGAAACAAATTACTGATATAGTACCTCTGGCCCTGAATATTCAACACCGAGAGTCTTCTAAGGTTTCTCAACAGAAGATCTCCAAAGTGAATTGGGTCAAATCCTTTCAATGTCACTTTCCCTGGGTGTATTTTAATTAGGAAGAAAATGTATTCACCACCAGCTCTGAATCCAAATACGGTAATTAAATGCACCAGTGGAAAAACCTATACTGTTTGAACTAACACCATTATCTTAAACTGTTTCATTTGATTTAGTCTCAGTCTCTACAAGGATCTTAAAACAGGATGCCATTATAGGCAAATAGGAACACGTGCACAAATGAATAGGCGCAAGGAAAGCCACAGGGTATAGTCCAAGTAGAGAATTATAAGAGGGCGTGAAGGCCAAGAGAGATGCCTTGGGAAACATGGTAGACGTAGTGAGTTTAGGGTGTTTCCTTAGCTACAAGTGACTTTTAAAGTCTTGTATTTGCTTTACTTGCAAATAATGAAATAAAAGAACAAGCTTTTCTGGAAAAAAAAATGTATTCTTAAGTTATGGCCTTTCTTTCTAAAATCTCTTAAAAGCAAAACTTTGGCTTAACTTGAATAAGCAAGAGGTTTTGAGGAGGAAGAATCATGGTTTACACACACACTTCTCTTCAAGTAGAGTGGAGAAAGATCACTGGACCCAGGCACAACTGGTACACATTCTAGCCCTACAAGACCACCCATAAGCTGCTGAAACTCTCTAGAAAACATACTTCAATGGGTTACCTAACCTTGATTGACAACAGGTGAAATTCTACCTTGTATACTCTATAAGTTTCAGTGGACATTAAGTTCTGTGTAAGACTCAGTGTTTCCAATTAACCAAGGCAATTTCACCTTCTCCACCTCCATCACCTCCCAGCAAACACCTGTCTGTATAAAGCAGCTCCTCCTGGGAATAGTCACAGATTTCTTCCCACCCACCACCACCTTTGAATGCTTGCTACATTCCAGGGAACAAGGGACATCACTTCCCCTCCATGTGCCCCAGATCCATCCTTTGTGGAAAGAACTTTCTGCAAATGTACAGCGTGATATCCCCAGGGTACCCTGACATTGGTTTTGGTTCTCTTTGCCTGGTCAAAGTCTTCGCCCATTTCCTTCATGGATTATTTATTTTTATTAGGAACTCTTGTCATTAGCTGACAAGCTAGCTGGTATTCTCATAAGCCTGTTTAGCTCCTCTGGTAGGAGACAAGGTTACCTCACACTCCAAGTTGTCAACTCCTCCAGATCAGAGTCCATGGCTTTTTCTCTGTGCCCCCAAATTTTGTTTAATGCTTGTAAAAAAAAAAAAAAAAAAAAAGCAAATACTGTACCCAGTAATTCCTGTTAAACCAACAAGCATAGATAGGAAGACAAGCCTTATGCCACTCTACATGAGTGACTAATTGCCTTGAGAGCAAAAGGTTTCCATAGTTTTGTAATCCTTCAGAAGATCTCCTAGGAATGTTCTGTAGAACCTACCTGGGTTTTTCCAGGGCTCCCAGAAAGGCTGACTCCAGTTGCCCATTCTCACCCCTTTTTTCCATTCTGTACAAATCTCACAAGACAGAAGCACTGCTTTCCTCACTGAGGAGTGACTAATAGATCCAAGTTTCAACTGCAGAGTATAGACGGTTGAATAGTGTCCCCCCCCCACCCAAATTCATGGCCATCTGGAACCTCAGACTATGACCTTATTTGGGAATAGAGTCTTTGCAGGGGTAATTAGTTTAGAATCTCTAGATGAGATATCCATCCTAGATTATGATGGGCCCTAAATCCAATGACAAGTGTCTCCATAAGAGAAAAAATACAGAGGTTTGCAGCAGAAACATAGAAGAGCTGCAAAGAAGGCTACATGAAGACAGAAGCAGAGACTAGAGTGAGTCAGCTACAAGCCAAGGAATGCCAGGATTGCAAGGAGACTTGATTTCAAACTTCTGGCCTCCAGAACTGCAAGAGAATGTGTTAAGTCACCCTATTTGGGGTACTTTGTACAGCAGCCTTAGGAAACAAATACATAAACAGTCAACCTTAATATGCCCAAACCTGTCCTTCACTTTCTGCCATCCCCTTTTACCTAACCTCAGGTTCCGAGAATATAATCTGATAGACATTGATGAAGACAGTGTGGAATAGTAAAATACCAGCTTTAGAATCAGATTGTATGCCACAAATGTGACCGTGTCATTGAGTTACACGATGCGTGCTTCTTTTTCTGGCAAAAAGTAGTACATTCCTCTCAGAATGAGATGATTCTGAGAATTTAGTGAGATGATATGGATAAGGATACCTTGAAAGATTTAAAATAACCTAGTGTATCTTGATTAAAACTGGAATATAGGCCCGTATGTCAGGGTGATATGATGCAAAAAGAAACATTTACCAAGTTAAATGTTAATAATCTCTAAGGTGATTAAGCTAATCAGTCTTGGTCACACATTGGAATCACCTGGAGATCTTTCTAAACCTATATAAGTCCCACCCCAAACTATCCTCTGTGAGTGGGGGAGGCATTGCTAATTTTTTTCATAGTCTCCCTTGTGTAGCCTTCCAAATTTGTTTTCATTTCACCAGACACGCTTCTTTTAATAGATCATATCTACCGATGTCACCAATAATTTCCTCCCCTCATGTCCCATCATAGAAAAATGGGACAAAAGAATGAGGGCTCAGATGCAGAAAAACAGTCATACCCCGGTGACCCTTGCTAATATCCCTAACAGCACAGACACTTGGTGACAAGACACCACTGAATACAGCTTTTATCTCTATAACAAATTTCACAGTTAAGATGGCTGAAAATAAACCCTTCTGCTTTAGTGCTTGAGCATGCACAGTGGCCGTTTATTATTCTATGATGTCTACTGTTTTGCTGTTGATGGTGTGCATGTATGTATGTGTGTGCACGTGTGTATGTGTGTGTGTTCCAGTTAGCAATGCTAATTTGATATTTTCTATCTATCCCCATCCTTTTAGCTTATTCCAGTGCCTAGCCATACAAAAACTTCCAATAATGCAGCATAGCAAAGCCCTTTAAACATAATCCATATTTTGCTTCCTTAGTGAAGAGGCATTGATTATCTTCCCATCTCAAGTGTGTATAACAAATAAGTCATTTCTGCAGTCACGGTGCATCATAATGCATCCCAAAATAAATATTATTAAAGCAGATAGCTTTGAATCTCAAATATAGAGCAAACCTTAAGAAAAGCTGGCAGTGTCCTTGGTGATAGAGTTGCCTGTTGCCATGGGAATGAGTCCAAAGATTCTATGACATTTCCAGGGACCACATAAGCTAAGTGGAAAGGACTCCTTTTAGACATCAACCCTGTGCTCATATATTTACCTGGTAAAATTCTAGAGAAGGAAAAACTCAAGATGAAAGGAATATATAAGTAGTCTCTATGTGACTCAGGCATTACAAAATTTCTATCTGAATGTTCTTTTTAGTTGTTATACAAACTGCGAAAAAGCAAAATGAGAGAAAATAACAATAGATTGCCTAAATTGTAATCCCATTAAACCTTGAAGTATAATGTATGGGATAACAACATTCTCACTGAAAACACCAGTAGACTTCTCATTTTCATGTCTCTAACTCTTCCCCAAGACAAGCAGTACTAAGCTTTGTAATTCACACAATCATGAGGCCTGTAGGTACGAGTGTAGCCACTCCATTGCCTACCTTCATCCACATTTTGTCTTATTCTGGGTTTCAAATAAGCATCCTAAGGATTAAGCTGACTGGTTTTGCTGCAACAGACATGGAACCAGGAAGTTATTCTGACTTGATATAACTCTGTTCTCCATCACGGAACTCATGTTTGGAAGTAGCGATGAAAGTTGGCCTAATCAGCAGTCCGTGGACACTGTGAGGTCATTGCCAAGAAATAAGTAGCTTAGTTCTGCATTGACAGGGGTAGGGAGTCATTGGCCGCACCCCTACCAGCCTGTACCTCAGGAAGGTCCATCTTTTTCCAAAAGTTGCTGCATTTTGGATATTAGGTTTAAAAAAAAGGAATTGCCTGTCTTCAGCCTCTTTTGACCTGTAAAAATGACAATTTCCACCTAATAAATTGTTATTCTGCTAGGCTTTACTAGAATAGAGCCTACTAAATACTACTAAGTATTTAGAATGCAGCTACTAAATACTTTTATTTGATATTTAAAATGCTGTATGGTTTAAAATCTATATAATATGTACAGATGTAACTATATCACTTACCTATGCCCTATCTAACCTGGCAAAAGGAATTTATTTTATAGACATTTCTATATTTTTTAATAAGTATTGAGTATTTACTATGTGTCAGGCACTGTGCTAGGAACCATGTGTGTGTTTTTTTAATAATTTAAGACAATAACTATGTGGTAGATAAAATTATTACCCAATTTTAAGATCAAATTGAGGCTAAAGCAGGTGGAATATTTTGTCCTAGTTCTTATAGCCCAGAAGATGTGAAGCGAGACTTTGACCTTGGGCAGTCAGACTCCAGAGCATAACCAATCAGGGTCTATGGTGCGTTGGGTCTGGAAAGGGTTTTGGGGTGCATTTAATCTAGTGCTTTCTTCATTTTTTTTTAACAGCAGCAGAAAGCTGTTACTAAGCAAAACTTTATGTGGAACTCCCAATGATAAAGCACTGGGAACAGAGCTGCTTTGGTCTGTCTGGAGAAAGTACAGACTGTTGAGACTGACCCCACCGGGCATTTACACCTTTTTAAAATTGTAGGGCACCGTTGTGTCCCTGCTTCCAGGAGTCATGCAGCAGCCCATTATGTCCAGCTGCAAGTTTTTGCTGTCTCCAGGAAACCCATGTTATGGGAGAATTCCCCCATGTCAATACATCGCCTTCTGCAAACACTGTATTCTATTTCCCCTGATCCAACACTTTCGAGAGCCCATCCCACATGGGTTCTCCTGGTTTCACCAGTATACATTAGCCAGTTTTCTCCATGAGTAAGCTATGTTCTCCAGGAGCAGGGACTTACTCCCCTCTATGCTGAGCCCTTACCTCAGGTACTGGTCTGGAGGAAGAAAGCAAGGTGATGATGAATCTTGAGGAAGACAAGCCTCACCTCCCATGGCATCTTTCTCAGGTCAGGGTTGTAATGGTCTCCAGGCTGCTTTCTCCACCTCAAGACATGGAGAAAGAGGCTGCTTCTGCTGACTGAGATAGCCCAGAAGAATCTGGAGGCTCTAGCATTTTTGGACTCATGCATCCAAATATTCCCATCTTAAGTCTTCTTTATCAGGGTCCTCATTTTCTGCCCAGGAAACCTGTCACTCCTGTGCGTTTTCTCCCCTTATCTCTATAATGCAGGCCTGATTTTCAACACAGTCTGCCTGTGGCTTTACGAGAAGAGAATCTCTTTAAATGCTACCTTGAAGGACTTTCAGATTTTACGCTCACTCTGAGTTGATAGTTGGCTAAACTGACCCAGTGGTTTTCTTTCTTGAGGACTTTTGTAGCTAGTGCCATAATCTTTCAGTTACCACGACCCTCCTACTATTCCGGTGCTAGAGCTATTGGGTGGGTAAATCCTTCGCCCCCCACCTGTACCGCATCTGAATCTACCCAGGTGAGTCTCTGTTTTGGGGATGCTTCTGCGTGCCACAGGTTACATCAGGAATCAGTCACTTACCACTAGCCAAAGGTCCTTGTTACTATTTGATGGGTGAGTGAGTGTTGCAGAATCTATCCTAACCGGCTGCTTTCGAAAGCTATTCCTGATACCAGCTGGCTTGCCTTAGCTTCCCTGCAAATCAGTGCCTGAAACGAGCCCTGTGTGTTAGTAATCTATTTAAGAGCTGATTCCAGGGCAGAGGAGTGAGCCACCAGGAAGAGTAAGAAAGGGGGAAAACAACAACAACAACAACATAGGCCAGTCACTGCTGTTGCAACAGTGATGGCAAGGGTTTGGTTTCACCAGGACCTCCTGAGCAGCATAAAAATATCTCCCAAATTTGTCCCATGGGAGGACTAGAGGCAGAGAGTTTTATTATTCACTATGTCACACTTTTCACCAGAGTAATCTAGAAGCCCAGAGCTGACCCTTAGAGAATGATAGTAAATTCACTTGCTAACATTAGCCATATTCCAAGGTACCAAGTCTGGAAATAAGGCAAAAGAGATTACATTGTTTTGAATACATAAACATGAAAAACATCAGCTACCCTTGCTATACAAAGGGCAGCCTACTATATTAAACTCATATTATAATAATGCCCTTTTTCAAAGATAGGATACACAGTAACAACAGATACATTTGGGAAGAAGTTCGGGGTTTTTTTGGCGGGGGTGGGAGGTGGTTGAGATGGAGTTTCACTCTTATCACCCAGGCTGGAGTGCAATGGCACAATCTTGGCTCACTACAACCTCTGCCTGCTGGGTTAAAGCAATTCTTCTGCCTCAGCCTCCCAAGTAGCTGAGATTACAGGTGTGTGCCACCATGCCTGGCTAATTTTGGTATTTTTAGTAGAGACGGGGTTTCACCATGTTGCCCAGGCTGGTCTCAAACTCCTGACCTCAGGTGATCTGCCCGCCTTGGCCTCCCAAAGTGCAGGGATTACAGGCGTGAGCCACTGTGCCCAGCCAGAAGTTCGGTTTTAAAATGTAGAATTACTGTACCTGCAAAAATATTCCAGTGGAGACTAAAGAATTCCAGAATGAATCCATTAGTAAAAGTCAGCTTTTCCTGAAGCAAAGTGTGATCTTCCTTATGCAATTTCTGTTAGCTCATTTATTATATGTTAGTTGCTTTATAACCTTCATGAATCAGATATTTATAGGACATTTCCTATATTTCAGGTACTGTACTAGAAGCCAGGGGTAGGGTGGTGAATAAGACAGATAAGGTCTCTGCATGTTTATATTTTACTTGGAGAAGGCAGATAATAAACAAGGAAGCCAATAAATAAACAGAATGCTCCAAAGAAATAAAACAGTAATTACCTGGAGAATATTTGGGGACATTACTTCAGATTGTGTGGTCAGGGAAGGTCATTACAAAAAGGCAACATTTGAGACCAGAATGACACAAAGAAACCAGTCACTGGGAGAGAAAAGATCTAGTACAGAGACAGGTATAATCTCGGTGGGTTTGAGCTTAGAATACAATGGCAGAGGGACCAGCAGACGCCAAAGGCAGTAAGTAGGCAGGAACCAGAGTTCATAAGTCATAAGGATCATGCTTAGGAATTTGGGTTTTAAGTGCAATCAGAAGCTATTTGACGGTTTTAAGTAGAAGCATGACACAACTATACACACACATATATTGTTAGACAGATGCAGATATACACATATATACATACATTTCTTTCATTCACTCTGACTACTGTGGAGAAAAACAGACTAAAGGGAATTTAGTTGGAAGCTTTTTCAATAACCCTGACAAGACAATGATAGGTGATACAAGTAGATGACAGAATTCTAGATAGAAAGAAGCAGGAAGATCCCAGGATATCTTCAGGAGGAGGTGCTGACAGAAATTGGTCATAGATTGGATATGGGCAGTGAGAGGAGTTGACAGGAAGATGGCCTTCTGGAATTCTAGCCTGAGCTTCTAGGAAGATGTTGATGCAGCTGAGTAAGAGGGAGAAGACTGGGGGAAGGACAGGTCATAAGGGGCATGTACTTGTTGAGAAATCAAGACTTTTTACATGATGTTTTGACTTTAAACTCTTCTAGTTATGACGGTAGAGAATACTGCTGGCATGTTTATGACTTAAGAAGGGAGGCGGAGTTTGCAGCGAGCCGAGATCGTGCCACTGCACTCCAGCCTGGGCAATGGAGCAAGACTCCGTTTCAAAGCAAAACAAAAACAAAAACAAAAACAAAAAAAAGAAAGAAGGCCTTATTTTGTAAATTGCAACAAAGAGGCATTCCCTGCACATACCTTGAGGAAAGAACACAATCTATCACTGATAAAAAATGAGCCCAGTCTTATTCTATCCGTGGAATATATTTTTCATAATTATTTAGAAACTGTTGAAGGACAGAAGTAATGAATGAACACTTTCTTACTCAGAAATTTATTTTAAATCTTAGAGGTGTCAAAATGTTCTCTACAAACAAAATTTGGTAAAATCTGACACTGTTAACAAATGAACAAATATAGAAACAATTTTAATAGCATTTTTTCTTGCAATTTGATTTTTAAAGTAGCAGAATTATAATTCCTTAAATTGTCATGTTGAATTCCTCCTCACAACTAAATTGAATTGAAGGCACAGAGAAATTGATAGTAAAGAACTCTATTGTGATATTTCAACCAAACAAAAGCCTCCTCACTTGGTGACTGCTACAATACACAGCTTCAGTGTGAAAGCCCTTTGTTTTCACAATGGAGGGTGGTTCACCATGAAATGTCTGGCCCATAGAACAGGTTCAGAAACATGTCTTCTTCTAGAAGAATTAATCAGTTAGAAGTTAGAATGGCACATAGGAGTTAAAAATCCAATAAAGGTGGCACAAGGATAGTAGAGGATTTGATTTGTTGGAGGAGCAAACGCAGAGTGTTGACTTATTTTTGTATGGTGGCCTATGAGTGATGTTTTTAAATTTTTCCAGACAGCTTGGTATTTCTTTTGCTTGAAAGGCTAATTGAAAATTTGAGCACAAGAGGGAATCAATGAACAGATCATGGAAACAAAGAAAAATATCCAAAGTGTAGTGGAGCAGCAACAAGAAGACTGCCATGAGAAGGGAGAGAAGAAATTCAGAATAAGCAGCTATAATTATAAATCAGGATCTTTTACCATGTGTCCCTCTGTTGCTCTGCCGAAAGGAATACAGGCCTTCATAGGTACTATCCACTGAAACCTGACCCAAATTTGATGGCAAAGAGGTTGGAATATTGCAAATTCAATGTGTTATTTAGGCTTTTTTTTTTAACCTAACTCCTTATATTCTATGAAGGAAAAATCAGAATGCACAGTGTCTCAAGTATAGATATACTGATGAGAGACTCCATGCAGAAAATCTAAAATCTGGACTCTCCAGCTTGCAAGGTCAAATTATTTATACTATATGCACTGCTTGGTAGCAACTGTATTTTCTAAGTAAAACAGATAAAGAGAACTTTAAAAATATAGACATTAATATTAGCTACTGTGCTAAACTTTTAATCATTGAATAGCTACAATGCCCTTAAGATTTTATGTGAATAAAATTTTTTTCCATTCAGCTGTGTCTCATTACTTTCTTTACAGATAAGAGGTGCTGTATAATATTTATATAAAAGCTATTGTTATTCTCGCCTATGTCAATGGTTTGTTTTTCCCAACAAGTAATTGTGAATTCCTTGTTGAGAAATGCTGAAATTTGTGGTTACATAAATAAAAGACAGTTAAAAGGACTTCTAAGCAATGTGTCAGAAGCTGTTAGTATGTTTGTTTGTTTTAGTAATTCTAAAATCTAAACATTTATATATTATATTTTATGAAGACATAGTACAGAGGAGATGACAATATTTATGTGGCACATTTGGAAATGGACCAATGCAGACACAAAAAAATCAGTAGAGCAGCATCCAATCTACCAAACAACAGACAAAAAATGAACAAACTACAGTTTTCCCTCAGCAACTGAGGAGGAATGGTTCCAGGACCTCCCTTGAATACAAAAATGTGCAAATACTCAAGCCTCTGATATAAAGTGATATAGTATTTGCATGTAACCAAAGCACATCCTCCCATATACATTAGATCATCTCTGGATTACTTATATTTAATACAATGTAAATGCTATGTAAATAGTTGTTATACTATCTTGTTTAGGGAATAATGACAAGAAAAAAGTCTATACATGTTCATTAGAGATGCAATTTTTTTTCCAAATATTTTCCATTGTGGTTGATTGGAATCCAAGGATGTAGAACCCATGAATATAGAGGGCTAACTGTATACACATTCCTATAAGTATATATTCCAACTTACATATCTATTTTCTAACATGTAAGTATATACATTATATACATAATGTAGATAGGTATATATATTTCATATATATATTTCCAGACAGCTTGATATTTCTCTTGCTTGAAAGTCTAATTGAATAGAATATATACAACTCCTCTAAGATTTAAAATACATTTTGGAGTAAGAAAATATTCATTCATTACTTCTGTCCTTCTTCCACAGTTTCTAAGCAATTATGAAAAATATATTTCACAGATAGAATAAGACTACAATCTAATACATATTATTGGAGATATATATATATATATATAGATATAGATATATAGATATACATATCCAATATATGTATTCATTTTTCCCAATCTGGGCCTGTGGAAATTTGAAGACTTTAGAAAGAATTTAGAGCCTAGAAGACCATTTTTATGTCATGTCACCATGATGCCAATAACATGCTCACTATGATCACTACGATAAAGAAAGGAATTCAAATGCCTATTATTGCATCCTCAGAACTTCCTTGAGTTTAAACTGAAATCAACTATGCCCTAAAGATATTTTGAATGACTTACTTTCTGGTTTCCTTTATCTTGTTCACAAGACACTGCTAAAATTCCTGTAAATGAATGAAAGTTCACTAAATAAGTAGCCAGTCAATATAACTTTTAGGATCTACTAGAGAAACAAATATGCTTTGGTTTCCCCAGTAGCCAAATGAAGATTTTAAAAACTGTTGTAAAACATTAGGAATGTTGCAAAACAAATCATTTCATAGGTACTATCCACTGAAATGAAATTATTATACAATTTAGGAATAAAATAAACCACTGGGTGCAGTGTCTTGCTCCTGTAATTCCAACTACTCGGAAGGCTAAGGCAGGAAGATTACTTGAGCCCAGGAGTTCGTGACTAGCCTGGGCAATGTAGCTGGATCCCATCTCTAAAAATAATAATACAATTTTATTTTAAAACAATGTAAAGTCATTCCCCTTTATTACCATATAGTTCTTTTTTTATTAGGAAGTGAAACACTTACACTTTGGTATGTTTTGGGTCCTTACCCCTAACATAAGAAGATCACTAAATAAATAACATCAGATCTTGCAGCTTAAGACCAAATATTTAATTTTTCACTCAAATTTAAGTAAGAGCTTTAATAACATAAAAGCTGAAAAGAAAATCTAGCAAGAATAAATGTATGCCATTTCTTAAGGAAAAAAACAGGTTTAGATAAAGCATTATAAAAGTAATCAGAAAAAATCAGAATGAATCTTACAAAAATATCTTGTAATATAAAGTAAGATACTGTAATACAAGACCATGTAACATAAAGAAACAAGAGTAATGGAAGGTCACACTTGTAAAAGTTTCAAATTGAATTAGCATCTCTTTTATACTCAAATTTAAGAAGACCTGATTTCTATGAAATAAGAAATTCCAGTGCTATTAATTATTGTATGACCTTATAAAAATTGCTTAATTTATTTGTGGAATATTATAATTTTCAAAAATGGCAACCACAACATTTCTGGTTTTACACTCTTCCAGAACCTCACCGTTACATCATCAAGAGTTAATGTTTATTCCACCTGCCTCCCTGATATTGGGTGTACCTTTGTGGCTGTTTCAGTGAATATAATGTGATAGAAATGATCTGTGTGACTTGTAAAGCTAGGTAGTTCATAATATGTAGAACAATTTCTTCCTGCCTTGCTCTATCTAGGAACACTCACTCTTGGAACCCAACCACTATGTTGTGAAGAAGCCCAGGCCACATGCAGAGACTACTTAAAGGTTTTCTAGGTAAGGTCTAAGCCAACAGTCAGCATCTATTGCCAGGTATGGGCAAGAACAAGCCTCCAGATAATTCCAGGCTTATTCCTTCAAATTACCCCCAAGTGATGCCAAATTAGAACAGAAATGGGCACCCAAGTTGAACCCTACCTAAATTGCAGATTTGTAAACAGAATAATGGGCTTCAGGTTTTGGTGTGATTTGTTATGGAGCAGTAGATAGGCAGAGCACTCTTTAAGCCTCAGTTTCCTCTTTTGAAATGAGAATTATAATAAGACTGTATTAGTCCATTTTCATACTGCTATGAAGAAATACCAAAGACTGGGTAATTTATAAAGAAAAAGAATTTTAAGTGACTCACAGTTCAGCAGGGCTAGGGAGTCCTCAGGAAACTTACAATCATGGCAGAAGAGAAAGCAAACATGTCATTCTTCACATAGCAGCAGCAAGGAGAAGTGCCAAGCAAAAGGGGGAAATGTCCCTTGTAAAACCATCAGATCTCGTGAGAACTCACTCACTATCATGAGAACAGCAGCATGGGTGGAATCTCCATAATTCAATTACCTCCCATGGGGTCCCTCCCACAACACGTGGGGATTATGGGAACTACAAGATGAAATTTGAGTATGGACACAGCCAAACCATATCATTCTGCCCCGGCCCCTTCCAAATCCCATGTCCTTCTCACATTTCAAAACACAATTATGCCTTCCGAGCAGTCCCCCAAAGTCTTAACTCATTCCAGCATCAACCCAAAAGTCCAAGTCCAAAGTCTCATCTGAGACAAGGCAATTCCCTTCTGCCCATGAACATGTAAAATCAAAAGCAAGTTAGTTACATCCTAGACACAATGAGGCTACAGGTATTAAGCAAATACACTCATTCTAAATGGGACAGATTGGCCAAAACAAAGGGGCTACAGGCTCCATGCAAGTCTGAAAAACAATAGGGCAGTAATTGAACTTTAAATTTCCAAAATGATCTCCTTTGACTCCATGTCTCACATCCAGGTCACACTGATGCAAGAGGTGGGCTCCCATGGCCTTGGGCAGCTCCACCCTTGTGTCTTTGCAGGGCACAGACTCCCCACCTCCCACCCCCAGCTGCTTTCAAGGGCTGGCATTCAGTATCTGCAGCTTTTCCAGGCGCATGGTGCAAGCTCTCAGCCGATCAAGCATTCTGGGGTCTGGAGGATGGTAGCCCTCTTCTCACAGCTCCATTAGGCAGTGCCCCAGTGGGGACTCTGTGTGGGAGCTCCAACCCCACATTTTCCTTCCACACTGCCCTAACAGAGGTGCTCCATGAGGGCCCCGCCCCTGCAGCACATTCTTCCTGGACATCCAGGCATTTCCATACATCCTCTGAAATCTAAGTGGAGGTTCACAAACCTCAATTCTTGACTTTCGTGCACCTGCAGGCTCAACATCACATGGAAGCTGCCAAGGCTTGGGGCTTGCACCTCTGAAGCAATGGCCTGAGCTGTACCTTGGTCCCCTTTAGCCATGGCTGGAGCAGCTGGGACACAAAGCACCAAATACCTAGGCTGCACATAGCAGAGGGGCACTGGGCCAAGCCCATGAAACCATTTTTTCCTCCTAGGCCTCCAGGTCTGTGATGGGAGGAGCTACTGTGAAGGTCTCTGACATGCTCTGGAGACATTTTCCCCATTGTCTTGGTGAATAACATTTGGCTCCTGGTTACTATGCAAATTTGTGAAGCTGGTTTGAATTTCTCCCCAGAAAATGGGTTTCTTTTCTATCACATCATCAGGCTGCAAATTTTTCAAACTTCTATTCTCTGCTTTCTCTTGAACACTTCACTGCTAAGACATTTCTTACCCCAGATACCCTATATCATCTCTCCCAAGTTAAAAGTTCCACAGATCTCTAACGAAGGGGCAAAATGCCACCAGTCTCTTTGCATAGCAAGAGTGACCTTTACTCCAGTTCCCAACAGGTTCCTCATCTCCATCTGAGACCACTTCAGCCTGGACCTTATTTTCCATATCATGATCAGAATTTTGGTCAAAGCCATTTAACAAGTCTCGAGGCAGTTCCAAACTTTCCCTCATTTTCCTGTCTTCTGAGCCTTCCAAGTCTCTAGGAAGTTCCAAACTTTCCCACATTTTCCTATCTTCTTCTTAGTCCTCCAAACAGTTCCAACCTCTGCCTGTTATCCAGTTCCAAAATTGCTTCCATATTTTTGGGTTTCTTTATAGCAGCATCTCCATAGCATCAATTTACCATATTAGTCCATTCTCACACTGCTAATAAATTAACTCAACCTGGGTAATTTATACAGGAAAAGAGGTTTAATTGACTCACAGTTCTGCAGGGCTGGGGAGGCTTCAGGAAACTTACAATCATGGTGAAAGGGGAAGCAAACATGTCTTTCTTCACATACTGGCAGCAAGAAGTGCCAAGCAAAAGTGGGAAAAGCCCTTTATAAAACCATCAGATCTTGTGAGAACTCACTCACTATCCCAAGAACAGCAGCATGGGGTAACCACACCCATTATTCAATTACCTCCCACCAGGACCCTCCCACAACATGTGGGGATTATGGAAACTACAATTCAAGATGAAATTTAGGTGGAGACACAGCCAAAACATATCAAATACCAACCTCTAAGATTGCTTTTGTTTTTGTTTTTGTTCTTGTTTTTGTTTTTGAAACAGAATATGAATGCAGATAATCTGAGACAGGTCTCAGTTAATTTAGAATGTTTATTTTGCCAACATTGAGGATGCGCCCATGATACAGCCTCAGGAAGTCCTGAGGACATGTGCTCAAGGTGGTCAGGTCACAGCTTGGTTTTATACATTTTAAGGAGACATGAGACATCAATCAATATATGTAAGCAGTACATTGGTTTGGTCTGGAAAGGCAGGACAACTTGAAGCAAAGGCAGGAAGACTGGAAGCAGGGAGGGAGCTTCCAGGTCACAGATAGGTGATACACAAATGGTTACATTCTTTTGAGTTTCTGATTAGTCTTTCCAAAGGAGGCAATCAGATAAGCATCTATCTCAGTGAGCAGAGGGGTGACTTCGAATAGAATGGAAGACAGGTTTGCCCTAAGCAGTTTCCAGCTTGAGTTTTCCTTAGTGATTTGGGGGGCCCAAGATATTTTCCTTTCACAAGGGTCTCACTCTGTTGCCCAGGCTAGAATGCAGTGGTGCAATCATGCTCACTGCAGCCTTGATCTCCCAGGCCCAAGCAATCCTCCCACCTCAGCCTCCTGAGTAGCTGGAACTACAGGTGTGTACCACCACGCATGGCTGTTTTTATTTCTTATAGAGATAGGGTCTCACTATGTTACCTAGGCTGGTCTTGAATTCCTGGGCTCAAGCAATCAGTCTTCCCATCTTGGCCTCCCAAAGTGCTGGGATTACAGGCATGAGCCACCACACCTGGCCTCTAGGGCTGTATTGAGAACTAAGCAAGATTATGCATGTAAGCATTGAACACAGTACTTCACATACAGAAGACATAGTAAATGTTAACTATTAAAGATGTAATCAGACAATCAATCATAAGAAAAAAGAAGGAGCTGGATGAGGAGATAAGAAATGCTTTGACATGCAAAATGTGGTCAAGTACTATAAAAGAAAAGGGTATAAAGTTGAATTTTTGTTGTATAGGAAAGGTACAAGAATACTTCCCATGATTCAAAGAAAAGTGAAGAAAATTAACATGATTACAGAAAAGATGAGGGAAAGGATATAATAATGATATGGCCAACGCTGTTCCCAAAGAATCCAGAGCAGCTGCAACAAAAGCAAATATTTCATATTCTTATATATTTCCATGTGTGTGCTGTGTGCATGTATGAGTGTGTTTCTAATTTCTAAACACAAACATACATGCACACAGCACATGCAAAAAAAATAAAAATTTGAAAAAGAAAATGTCTATAAACTGAAAAAAGCTTAATTTATGAATTCACTAATTCCAAGACAAAAGAAAAATTCAACTATCTTTTTTTTTTTTTTTTTTTTTTTGAGACAGTCTTGCTCTGTCACCCAGGCTGGAGTGCAGTAGCGCGATTTTGGCTCACTGCAACCTCTGCCTCCCGGTTCAAGTGATTCCCCTGCCTCAGCCTCCCGAGTGGCTGGGATTACATGCAGCTGCCACCAAGCCCAACTTGTTTTTTTCTTTTTTGTAGTTTTAGTAGAAACAGGGTTTTGCCATGTTTCCCAGGCTGATTTCGAACTCCCGAGCTCAGGCAATCTGCCTGCCTCAGCCTCCCAAAGTGCTGGGATTACAGGAGTGAGCCACTGCACCCAGCCAAATTCAACTATTATATTTTTTAAAAGCTGCCTTAAAATTATTAACTTAGAGGTGCTCCTATGTATTTCTAAGAGCTTTATTGAGATATAATTCCATAAAACAAACTGCACATATTCAAAGTATACAATTTAAATTTTGACATATGTCTAACATGTGAAAACACCACCACAATCAGGATAATGAACACATATATTATTCCCAAATATGTCCTTATCCATTTTGTAATCTCACCCTCCCCATTCCACACTGACCCCAGGTAACCACTTATCTACTTTTTGTTACTATTCATTAGTTTGTGCTTCCAGAAATGTATGTTACTGGACATACAGCATGTACTTTTTGTCTAAGTTATTTAACTCATCATTTTGAGATTTGGCAATTTGTGTCTTTTAAGGAATTTTCCCATTTCTCTGAAGTTGTAGAATTTATAGGCAGAAAGTCTTCATAATGTTTGCCTACTATCTTTTTAATATCCTTAAAATTTGGAGTGCTGTATTCTCACTCGTTTTTTTGATTCAATATTGAAATGATGTCTGATCTTACTCAATATTGGTAATTTGAGTGTTCCTTTTTTTCCTTATTTGACTAGAGGTTCATTAATTTTATTGATCTTCCCAAAAATTCAACCTTTTTGTTTTATTGATTTTCTCTATTGTTTGTTTTCTATCTTATTGATTTCTACTCTAATCTTTATTCTCTTTTTTCTACTTTGAACTTAATTTTCTCTTTTTTTTTCTAGTTTCTTAAGATGAACATGGAAGTCTTTGAGAAATTTCTTTTTTTCTAATACAGGTGTTAACTGCTATAAATTTCCTAAGTATAGTGTTAGTGTTATCCCATGAATTTGGATGTTTTGACACTTAAATTCAAAGTACTTTCTAATTTCCTTTTTAATTTCTTCTTTGATACAGGAGTTATTTAGAAGTGAGTTATTTAGTTTTCAAATATGTTGAGATTTTTCAAAGATATTTCTTTTATTGATCTCTAATTCCTTTGTGGTCAGAGCACATACTTTATATAACATTAATTCTTTTAAATTTATTGAGATGTGTTTTATGACCCAGAATATGGTCTATATTGGTAACTGTTTTCTGTGTACTTGAAAATAATATGTACTCTGCTGTTGGTGGTGGAGTGTTCCATAAATGCCAATTATGTCCAGGTAGTTGATCACATAATTTAAATCATCTATATCCTTAATGATTTCCTGTCTAGTTGTTCTATTGAGAAAGATATGTTGAAAATTCTGACTATAATTGTGTAATTGTGTGTTTCTCCTATCAATTCCACTGGTTTTTGCTTCATGTATTTTGAAGCTCTGATATTAGTTGCATAATTACTTAGGGTTATTATATCTTCTTGATGAACTGATGCCTTAATTATTATGTAATAACTTTCTTTATGCCTGGCAATATTCATTGCTCTGAAATCTACTACATCTGATATTAATATATCCACAGCAGCTTTCTTTTGACTTGTGTTATCATGGTATATCTTTTCCAATTTTTTTCCTTTAAACTAATTGTGTCCTTATATTTGAATTGTGTTTCTTGTAAGCAGCATATTGTTTGGTCTTTTCATTTTATACAGTCTGACAATTTCTGCCTTTTAATTTCATTACTTATACAATTTACAATACAATAAGAGATTTAAGTAATATACCTTTTTCAGTTGTGCCTCAATATCAGCAGAAGATTGGTTCCAGGCCTCCTCATTCACCGCTTGCAAATACCCCATTCACCCCTTGCAAATACCAAAATCCATAGATGTTCAAGTCTCTTTCATAAAATAACATAGTGTTTGCATATAACCTTTATGCATCTTCCTGTATACCCTAAATTATCCCTAGATTACTTATAATACCCAATTAAATGTAAATGCTATATAAATAATTGTACTGCATTTTTATTTGTATTTAATTTTGTATTGTTATTTTTATCAGTTTCTTAAGTATTTTTAATCCATTGTTGGTTGAATCCACAGATGCAGAACCCCTAGATGCAAAGGGCCAGCCATATTCATCCCTGCAGTTACTATTTCTAGCTCTCTCTCTTCATCTGTTTTTGTACATCCATATTTTGACCTGGCATCATTTTCCTTCAGCCTGAAGGATTTCCTTTAACATTTGTTATAATGTAAGTCTACTGGTGATGAATTCAGCTTTTGAAAATTTTTTTGTATAACCTTCATTTTTGAATAAGTATGGAATTCTAGAATTCATTTTTACTGGATATAGAATTCTAGGATTACAGTTTTTTTCTTCGTTTTCAATACTTTAAAGAAGTTGCTCCACTGGTATCTCATCTGCATGGTTTACAATAAGACATATGCTGTCTTTCTTATTTTCTCTGTACGTCTTTTTTTACTGGCTGCTTTTAAGATTATCTCATTATCACTACTTTTGAACTATTTGGCTACGATATGCCTTGGTTGTTGCAATGGTTTGAAGGTGTCACCAAAACTCATGTGTTGGAAACTTAATTGGACTCCCAATGCCAGAGTGTTGGGAAGTGGGGCCAAGTAAGAGGTAATTGGACCATGAGGGCTCCACCGTCATGAAAGGTGTTGTCATTGGAGTGGGGTAGTTGAAGAGGAGGTGGCTTTGTTATAATAGCAAAACCTCCTTTATATGGGCTCTCTTGACCTTCCACCTTTTGCCCTTCTGGCATGGAATTACACTCACCAGATGCCAAAGCCATGCTCTTGGACTTCTCAGCCTCCAGAACTGTAAACCAAATAAACTTCTTTTCTTTGTAAATTACACAATCTGTGACATTCTATTACAGCAGCAGAAAACAGACTAACTTGTTTTTCTCATGTTTCTTGTCCTTGGAATTTTTGAGATGCTTGGATCTGGAGGTTACAGTTTTCATTACAAATGAGAAATTTTTAGCCATTATTCCTTCAAATTATTTTTCTTTCCTGCTCTTCTCTCCCGTTTCATACATATTAGATTCTTGAAGCTATTTCACTATTCTCTGATACCCTGTTCATTGTTTAAATTCTCTTTTTATTTCTCCTTTTATAACCCTTTTACTGAGATAATTTACATACCATAAAATTCACTCTTTAAAATATACAATTAAATAGCTTTTAGTACATTCACAAATTATGTAAACAAACATCATCATTATTTCTAATTCCAGAACATTTTCATCACACCAATACGAAAACTCATACCCATTAGCAGTCACTCCCAGACCCCCACAGCCACTGGCAACCATTAGTCTACTTTCTATCTCTATTGATTTGCCTATTCTGGATATTTTATAAAAATGGAACTGTACAACATGTGGCCTTTGTGCCTGATTTCCTTCACTTAGCATAATGTTTTCAAGGTATACTCTTGTAGCATGTATCAGTACTTCATTTCTTTTATTGTTGAATAATCCAATGTATGAATATGTAATTTTTGTTTATCCTTTCATGAGTTGATAGACATTTGGATTGTTTCTACTTTTGACTATTATAAATAATGCTGCCACAAACATTTGTGTACAAGCTTTTGTGTGGACATATATTTTCATTTCTCTTGGGTAGAAATCTAAGAGTAGAATTGCTGGGTCATACGGTAACTCCACGTTTTTTTAACCTTTTGAGGAAGTGCCAAGCTGTTTTCCAAAGCAGCTGAAATATTTTACATTTCCACCAGCAGGGGAGGATGGTTCCAATTTCTCCGTGTCCTCACTAACACTTGTTATTATCTGTCTTTTTTATTATAGCCAACCTATTTGATGTGAAGTCATATCTAATTGTGGCTATGATTTATGTGATCTTAGTGGTTAATGATCTTCAGCACGTTTCTATGTGCTTATTTCCTGTTTGCATATTTTCTTGGAAGAAAACTCTATTCCAATCCTTTGACCAGTTTTTAAAAATTCGGTTTTCTTTTTACTAAGTTGTAATAGTTCTTTATAAATTTTGGATGCCAGTCTCTATCAGATATATGACCTGCAAACCTGTTCTGTGGGTTCTATTTTCACTTTCTTGGTAGTATCCTTTGGAGTACAAAAGTTTTTACTTTTAATGAGATTATTTAGAGTCAATGAACATATTAATATGCATCCAATCTCATTAGAGATTAAAGATAAAGAGAAATAAGATTTTTGTAACTTAGAAGATTGGCAAAGATGAAAATAAGAAAAATTAAATTTATCATTAGCAAAGATTTGAGCACTCTCATAAACTCCTGGCGGGGTTTTAAATTGAACAAGTTTTCCAGAGACTATTTGGCAATGTATCTCAAAATCCCTAAAAAACAAAAACGAAACAAAACAAAAAATCTCTGTATCCTTTGACCCAACAATTCCACTTCTAGAAATGTATCCCAAAGAAAAAGTTGAACAACTTTGTAAAAATGGATTTTATTATTGGAATGTTTATATAACAAGAAATTAGGTGAGTAAAATCTAACAATAGGAGATTGGTTAAATATATTCTGGTAAGCCATATAACAAGATACTGTGTAATTATTATAAATGACCATTAATTTTTTTTTATTTTTTAAAGACAAGGTCTTACTATGTTTCCCAGGCTAGTCTCAATCCCTGGCCTCAAGCAATTCTCTCATTTTGGCCTCTCAATAAATGATAATTTTCATCAAGTTTCACCACCTATCATGTCCTCAAGGTCCAGATGTAATATAAATGAATGAAAAGGCTCTCTAGAAAATTGGACAGCATATGCCCCTTTTGGAGAGGGCAGTTTCAATTAATTGATGCCAAGCAAGAAAGTATATGTGTGGTGGTTGTGAGGTGGGGAGTGGGAGGTGTCCTGTGTTGTTAGATTATCCAGTATTTTAAAACATGCAGGACATTGAATTGTACGTAACATTTTCTGAATTTCAAAAGCTGTCTATTGCATAAACATTTTTTTTAAAAATGTTCAATGGCCAAATAAAACACATCATTTTTGGACTAGATTCAGTTCAAAGGCTTGGAACTCTAATGTAAATACACATTTATTGACACAGAAAGATATCCATAACATATTGTTAAAATTTTAAACACCCTGCTACAAAGTTTATATAATATCTCAATTTTGTTAAAATAAAAGCATATTTACATATATGTATAAACTCTAAACAGTGTCTAAAGGGATATAAATCAAATAGTTATTAGTGGGTAATTTTGCTTTTCTGTTGTATATAGTTCTCTATTTTCGTATTTTTATATTGACCATTAATATTTTATATTCAGAAAATAAATGATACAGTTCTTTGTATCTGTGGTTATAAAGGTAAAAGTTAATAGTCTGGTTTAAAATGTTAAGAATAAACTTAAAATCAAAATCACTAAGTATATAATCTTTCACATGAAATCAGACAGACCCAAGTTCAAAATCAATTATTCCATTTATTACCTCAGTGGCCTTGGGCTTTCTCACCTGTAAAATGCCAGTGATAATACCTGCCATCTCCACCTCAGATCCCATTGGTGATGTAAAAATGAATAAATAAAAATAGAATTAATATCTAAAACACTACGTTCCTAGCATCACCAAATCTAAGTAGATAGAAGAGAGAAGGGGGCTTTTTCTACCACAGTTCAAGTCTAGAAAGGAGATAGATGCTCCTCATAGAATGTAACAATGTCATGGAGGCATAATACACAAAAAAAATTGTTTGTTTGTGCTATTCTATCTGGAGGCAGGAACATCACAGGAGACTAGGAGACTTTTCCCTTGCCACCTCCACTCCCAGAATCCAAAGCTCCTCTCTGCTCCACATCTCACTCCCCATCTAGCAAGGACACCCAGTGGAATGAAGCAGAGTGCGGCTGATGACCCACTGCCAGAAATAGCATCAGATGAGGCAGAATCCATATTATGTTTTTGAGAATTTTTGGGTGGGTCCTAAGTGTGAGTAGAGCTCTAGGACAAATAAAATAAACTAGAGAAGCTACTTCCAAGGATTGGATTTGACCTTGGAGTAAATAAATGTATAAATATTGTTTGAGAGTTTGTCATCCTTTATCTTCTCTTCCCACCTAACTGTATATCCAGTAAAGACGTGGATTTACCAAATAGAATTCAAGTAGATGAAGAGGTACACTAGTAAAATCAACCAATCAGCTAATGTAAGGTGGGTTTTGTTTCTGTCTATAGAACCTCTTTTTCACCACAAAGGGCTTAACATCTGCATTCCACTATTCCTCCTACCAGCAAGTTAAATATAACAGAGGGTAAAGAAGTTTTTTCAGGCCATTGTAGTATCATTGGAAACTTGCCTTCAAATGACTTCAGGTACCTCCTCCTCGAGTGCCCAGTTTTAAACCCAGGGAATAATTTCATCATATCCGGTCCACGGAAATAGCAAACTCTTTAAGATATTTTTGATGTAGTAACCCATTTTCATTAGCTTTGCTTTTTCAATTCACAATAAAAGAAAACAATAAGTGTTTTTTTCATATCTTTACTCTTTCAGTAATGTGCAACATGAACGTAATAGTGTTAAGAAGTCAGAAATAACTTAACACAGAAGCTATAGGAGATGTTTATATTTGCAAAATTTCAACAATTATCTTCTCTAGGTTTCCCCAAATTAGCATATTTGTTAATCAAATTAATTAAGAAGCTTTTCAAAATAAAAGCAATGTTTTAAATAAATATATTCTTTCATAACTATAGAACATTTAGTTCTGTTGGAGGTAACAAAGATTACACTCAAGTACTTTATGAAGACATTAGGGTAAAAATTATCTAGATGCAATTATAAATGTACCCTAATTAGTATTTCTTTTTGCATGTATGCTTTTCTGTGTGTGTTAGGGTTATATCATAGATGTTTGGTAACTGGTTAGTTCTTAAATTATCACAAAGATATTATCAGACCCACAGAATTTATATCAGCTCAATGTGATGATATGATATTGTTTGAACAATATCTTTAAATTTACATCCAAACAAAGCCAACACCTCTAAGCTGCCATATCTGTTATAGAAAATGAGTGCTAGACTCTTAGCTTGGAAGAATGATACCTTCCTACAAATCTCAAAATTATACAACAATATTATTGTCACATCAAAATCCTAATTGCAACAGAGCTTTCAGTGTGTTTCAGAGTACCACACAGGTAGGTATAAATTCACTTATAATCAGCTTTTCTAGTGAAATCATATGGTTAGTAAATGACTACAGAAAACTTCCTAAAAATTGATTTTATTTAATAAATATTTTTTAAAGTTTTCTAACTGAAGAAATGACTTTGCTAATCTTTCTAGAAATTCTGATTATCTGTTTAATCTTTCATTCACTTTTATTTCTACTCTGATTCTTAGGAAATTTTCTAATCTATATTTAATCTATCAAAACATCTATGCTTTGACAAATTTGGCTTCCTTCAATAATAAGCTACGCTAAGATCACTAAATTAAACGTCAAAGGCAGAAAAGTCAAATTAAACACAGCGACAGGTCACAGTAAGTGCTCTTCAGAATTTCAGATTAAAATAACTGTCCCAAAATGATCAAGGAATAACTCACTAAATGAATAATGCAACACAGAATAGATTTTAACAGAATTTCTCTCTCCCTCTCTCTCTCTCTGCCACACACACACACACACACACACACACACATTCTTCCACAGGCATCCACACAGGGGTGTTGACACATGTCTCAGAATTTAAAACACTGATACTAAAGGCTTTAATTTAGATAAATTAACTACACGGAAATACTGACATTGTGAAAATATCTATGTCCAATACCCCATATAGGGCATCATTTTGTGAACTTATAAAACATTTAAAGAAAGAAAACAAGGATGAGAAACCAGAGTCCTTGATAAGATGGGTGAACGTGTCGATAATGCCCAGAGTCACAGCTTCCCATTCTCCTCGCTACTTTCCTTCTCCTCTATGGCTTCCAGGCTGCGCTTGCTCTTGGCCTCAGCACTGCTGCTGGGAGCTTTACTCAGTCCACAGGACAGGCATGCCAGCTGGATCTGCTTCATGTTTTCTATAGCTTCATTCTTGGCATTCTTCAACAGATCTCCTTGGCCCTACAAACAGAAAAAAATAGGCATCAAAGAAGACAGTTATGGGCCAGGTATGTGCTGAATGACATCACTCTATGTCCTTACTGCCCATTGCTGAATAAGGAAACAGACCCAGACCTGCAAGCTCACTTTTCCAGAGTTTAACCCAAGGTTCTTTTCTAACATTATTAAGTGACTTTGCTTGTTAAGCCAAGTACCTCGACCTGAGCCTGACCAGCTGGCTATGCAATTGCTGGCAGTCCGTTGAGATTCCTGTTGTGAGGAACCCTCCCCTTTATGTGCTGAGGACATCAACTCTTCTATCACCAGGTCTGAGACTCTGCACACTGCTGCAATACCTACCCCACCCAGATCCAGCATTCCTAGTCTTGGGAGAAAACAAGGAAAGAAGCTCTTCCTTAAAGAAGTGAAAATAAAAATCTCCCCCTCTGTACAAGAGCTTACAAAGCAAAGTGTCTTCTGTAAAGTAAGTCACATACCCTTATGCTTGGTGAGCTGGTTTTTAATATACTGGGTCATCCTTGCCATCTGCCTGTTGTTAAATTATCAGTTACCCACATTACTTCTGCCTTTTCCATCATCCTGAAGATGATGTTCCCACCTGGCAGATGGAGAAAAAGAGTCTCCAGAGGCAAAACAAAAAGGAAATGAGGATTGCAGGAACACATTAGCTGTCATTTACATCAGTGCCCAACAGAGATCTTTTCTGCTATTTTTATTTCTTATTTTAGTTCACTGTTAAGATGATAAAGTGCATATACTGATACTGGCCCAAGGGCTGAATGACTGAGTGTGGGGAAGCGGGGACAGGTGTCTACGGTGCATAGACAGAGGAGGAAGTAGCTTCTTCCCTCTCCCCTCCATTCTCATGGCAGTGCCTGAAAGTGTGACCTTGAAAGGACAATATGGGAGGATATGGGGTTATGACGATTGCTGGAGCATTATTCTACAAAGCAGAGGCTCAGAGAAAGGATAATTCACCTATTTTATGAAAGGCCAATAAATGCTTTTTCCTTAGGGTGTATGAAGAAACTTGTATTTTACAAAAGCTTGGAATATTTTATTTCTCAAAACCTAAATATGCACTTGCCAATTCTATCCTCTATAAAAAATAGCTAAATCCTTCTAATAGCAGCTTTTAATTATATGGAATGATTACATAGTTGGGCTTTGCCTGATGTTTGTGTTAAAGTGAACTTCTTCTCAAGTACATCAATTATGGTATGGGATTTTGGAAGAAGAGTTGGAGGTGGATAGTTTTGCCTTCTCCTGAGGAGAAATGAAGCTGAGCTTGATAAGGTTAATTGACTGGCCCAAGGTCAAAGCTGGTTAATCATTGAGCTGGGACTAAAGTTCAGGCCTTTGGCCTCCTGCATCAACGCTCTATTCCCCACACCATGTTTACAATCTAGTCTGAGACTAAAGACTAGAGATTAGAGCCTAAAGACTCTGTCAGTGAGAGATGTATTTTCTAAAGAAAAAATATTCACTACACGAGCAGACTTTGGGAAGTCTGTTCTTAACCCTATAGACATCATGAATGAGTCTGCTCAACAAACCTGCACATTCTGCACATGTATCCCAGAACATAAAGTTAAAAAAAAAGTGAAGTCACATCCACTTTGAAAAGTGCAACTCTTCAGTAATAATAATAACAGACCAACATATGAAGTGCTTGCTCAGTGTGGTCACTCTTTGTGCTTTATATATGTTCATTCAATCATTCATTACAACATCCCTATGAGATGGGTACTTTCATTATTCTCAATTTACTGATTAAAAAACTGAGGCCCAGAGCACAATCACCCTTCCCAAAGTCATACAGCTGCTAAGTGGTAGAGCTAGAGCTTAAAGTCCAGCAGCTGGCTCCGGGGTCTGTGGTTTTAACCACTACCTGATAGGCATCTTTTAACAGCAAAGCAGGCACTCTCTGCAGGGCACCCTAGAGACTCCTATTCAATGTTACCCATGGAAGCAATGCAGATAAAAAGAAAAGCATTTCCCATGTGACACAGCCTGACACAACTTAGAGATAGCATCCAGAATCAGGAAGACAGGGCAGAGCAAGAACACACTGGCAGGGACGAGGGTTGGAGCATCTTCCACCAGTTTTTATCTGGGCCATTTTCTCTTCTGCAAAAATGATGAAAATATCCTTCAGCCTTCCTCACAGTTCTAAGATTAAAGACAATATGTTGAAGAGCTCTTTACGATTTAAATGATCATAAGTATAGGAATCACAATGCTATAAGGTGATTTGGAAAGTGGTTAACATTAGCTGCTACTATATATAAGTATCTTGGTACTATCTATATTTTATTAAAAAATTGACTAACATTTAAAATGCATCTACCAGAGTCTGTTTTACAGAGATATGTATAATGTATATGTACTACTATTTTTATAAATGGAAAGATTCCTTTAAAAATAATCTATTAGTAATGAGATTATATCCTCCTTCATTTTCAGAGTATTACTTTTAAGTGTTCCCTTTTCATTTAGTTTTGAAAGTTTCATCAAGCATTTTAAAAGCATAGCAGTAGCAAAACTGGCAACTTCCCTAATTGCAAGAGAACAGTGAAACATACAAAAACATCATTTTATCCTACTAACGCATAAAATTCTCACATCCCCTTTTCCCACAGCATGGCATGAAACATATTTTAATAATCCAGAATGTCATCTCATTGGTTCTAAGAGGTGGCATCCAAATGCCAGACTGTGCCATTTCTGGTAAATAGAAGTCAGTCTCTGTAGAAAACAATGGCCAATGGGAGAAAACAGTTTGTACCAGTGCATAAATAACACAACTACATCATCTCCTGATAACCCTGGAGACAACACATACTGGCTGTACCACACAGGCAGAAAAAAATAGGTAAGCTATTAACTAATAAAAGAAGCAAAAATGAAAGGCTGTGTTGTGAAGAGTGTACATTGAAACACTGATATAAACTTTTGTTTTCTCTTTTTTTATGAAGGAGGAATAGCAGTCATCTTTCTGTTCTATGGTTCCAGGAATCACAACCTGCATCTCTTCTTTGGGTCTTCCTAATCAAGGCACCAGAATCAGAAAAGACACATTCTGGTGAAAATTGTAGAGAGGGTGAATTTGATTGTTAACAACCACCACCCTGGCATTTTCCCTTGGCATGCTGACTTTTTTCCCATTTTATATGCAGCAATTTTCTCTAATCATCTAGCAATCTCTTTCTCTCTACTCTGTCACAAACACCCCCAAACTTCTCTTAACCAGCCAGCTTATACCAGATCTCCCTCTAAACATCTTTGTCCTGTGTATCATTTCCTCCAAAACATATTAGGTACAGCAGGTGTCCCCAACCCTGAGGCCATGGACTGATACCAGTCCCTGTGACCTGTGAGGAACCAGGCTGCACAGCAGGACATGAGTAGTGGGTGAGTGAGCATTACTGCCTGAGCTCCCACTCCTGTCACATCAGCAGTGACATTAGATTCTCAGGAGTGTGAACCCTATTGTGAACTGAGCCTGCAAGGGATCTAGGTTGTGTGTTCCTTATAAGAATCTAATGCCTGACAATCCGAGGTTGATCCAGTTTCATCCCAAAAACCATCCCCCGCCACCCCCCATGGTATTCAGGTCAGCCAAGCCATTTAAAGGTATTTGTCTGTAGTATATATTTAAAGAGTAATCTAACAAGTCATTCTTAAGAAAGTGTTTTAATCTTATTCTCCCTAAAAAGAGGTTTTAGGGGAAGAGGAGGAACCCCAGGAGAATTCATTTTATTTGGTGATATAGAAATGGAAACACCTCTTGTATACTAAAATAAGTTTAGGATTGTTATGGCATGAAATGCAGAATTAATGTACAAGTTGACCACTGAACACTCAACTTGAAAAAAAAAATGTCAAGCTGCTGCCGGCATTTCTATACTAGCAATCTCATGGGGATTTGAAGTATCTCTGATACTGGGGATCCTTCAGAAAAAAAAAAAAAAAAAAAAAGAGAGAAGGATGCTTTAACTCAAAGGAAAGTAAAGGTAATAGAGAGCGCCTCAGGTAGACTGACGCTGATGGGACAACAAGACTAATAGAAGTCCCAAGAGCAATGGCCACCATTTAGCCTCCACAGTGATTTGGCTTCTGAATGTAAGGTTCCATTGGCAGGTCCAACACATTTAGAAAGTAACATGGACTCATGCAAAGCCACAGAGATCATTACAGAAACTCTGAATTTAAAAATGAGTGATAATTAGTGAATATTTAAAAAAACAAACATTAAGCATTCCTTATTAAATCTTTCCAACTGCATTAAATTATAATTAAAGTACATTATCTAGAAATCAGGAAATAATTGGTGCAATTTAGATTGCAAATTGGACTGCCGTGCATTGCTGTGGTGATATATCACCACAATTTTGATCACTACTAATAAATTTACTACTGACAAGAAATATTGTCACAACACTAAACAGCAGCTAACATTTATTGAACACTTAATATACTAAACGTAAACCAGTTCACACACATCTCATTATATCCTAACCATAAAATAAGGTAGAATTCTAAATATAAATTATCTTTTAGTTATATATCTTATAACTCATCAAAAGATATTTTGGATTTCTGTTACTTCCATTTTTACCAAAAAATGCAGTCCTCCCCCAACCAGTGAAAATGGTTTTGACTACAGTCTGGCAGAATTATTCACAAAAGACATCCCAGGCTCCTTCACACCCACTTTTCCCATGAACTGTGCTATCCCTTGTGATATTAGTACACAAAAGAGCAGGAGAACATCATAACTAGTGTTCTTATCATGTGTAAAGGAAATGAGTGGGTTGTTTCAGAGCACACCACAAATATTTAAAGCAGCTAATTGGGACTCTGGGAATAGGAAAACCCTCACATATACAAAACTACACACATAAACAAATGCAGCTCTGTCTCCGAGTCAACTCGTGTGAGTATTTTTGAGCCCACACTCATCAGCAGACTGGGTTTTCTGATATTCTTTTATCCATGGGAGAGTCCATACCTACAGTAGAATCACCCTTGTACAGTGCTGCAGTAGAAACCAGTCACAGACATCATAGTGGGATGAGTAGTTATTTATTTGGTCCATTGATGGACCATATTGTGGAGGGCTGTGCACAAATGCCATCTTAGTAATTCAAAAACCATCCTTTGGGACTCTATCATTTAAGAAGTTTAATCCTTTGCCCTGAAGAGGTAAAACAACTGCTACAATGTCCTTCATTTGAGAAATTAAAACAACAGATCAAAAATGTTTTGATGTCATGTCAGACTTTTTTTTTTTTTTTTTTGATGTTACACTCTTTGTATGTTACACTGTTTGGAAAACTGGGTGAAACTATTCAAAGATGGCCTGGAATTCTTGCTCTCTAGAATGAAGGCTTATCTATCTGTGTAGGAATTATATACAAGATGTTAACAAGAGTTAAAAGGCACAAAGGTGCAGCTATCAGGAAATTGCATATAAAATACCTTAATTTTGCACAAAAATAGAAGTGTCCACTGCACTAAGTTATCAATGCTCAGATTTATTGTTTTGCAACACCTCAGCAACCAAATATTTCAACTGCATTCTACTTGCTATTTAAAAAGTTAAATTTTTAAATAGCTCCATGAACATGGAGTTACTCCATGAACACTCAAGAAATATGGATGAATAGTCGTAGAGTAGTTCTGTTCTAACAGTCTTGGCTGAATGAAGCTTTATCTGTTATTTTTCTGAAACTCTAAACCCAAAACAAATGAAACTCTGCTTTTCAAATCTTTATTATATAATGCAATAAAAATAATCTGTATAGGAACATGAAGAGAATTACACTGGACATGCTCACCTGAGACATTAGATTTTGTAACTGTATATAAAGTTAATTTCTTAATTAGTTATGTAAAGGATGTATTTTAGGATTGGTCACAAACTCTGATTAATTGAATACTTCTGAAAACTATGGAAACTGAATATAAATAAATCTTTTTAGTTCCTGAGAATCTAATTCTCAAGAAAAAATAATTTATAAAGTATAGAAGTCACTTTAAAGAAATGTTAAGAATAATTTAATGCCAAAGGGTCCACAGAAAATTGTAAAACGCAGCAGATGATATGTTTAATAAGCCATATGAAAGGCTCAAAAAATTTTGAAATCATACTCTGTTAAAATTCAACATAATGAAAATTAAATTTGAAAGTTAAATTTGAAAGATCTTCTTTTCCCACATTTCTTTCTCAAATAACACCTGCATTGTTACAATAGCTTTCTTATCAAGCTTTCTTTGTTACAATAGCTTTATTTATCAAGAAGTCTTGGTTAACTTGAATGTTGAAGACATGAAGGACCCTAGTTACTTCAAAATAGTAATTAACTGCATTTTAAGCAGAAAACCTTTGTATTAGCCATGTTTTTTAAAATAGTTTTAATATAAGGAGACAATTTTTATGTTCTTGTATATATAGAATTCTACATATAAGTGAAGTCTTTCAACATTATTTAAACACTACTAATAATAATATATTAAAAAACCATTAATAATCCAGTGGCATCAATGCTGACAATAGGTCCTGTTACTGGTGGAAAACATCTGTATCACTCAATAAAACCCACTGCATTGAGATGCAACAACCCAGATGCACTTGTTGACCAGAGCTTAAAAAAGAAGTATGGGCCAGGCGTGGCCAACATGGTTAAACTCCGTCTCTACTAAAAGAACAAAAATTAGCTGGGTGTGTTGGTGGGCGCCTGTAATCCCAGCTACTCAGGAGGCTGAGGCAGGAAAATTGCTTGAACCCGGGAGGCGGAGGCTGCATTGAGCCAAGATCACGCCACTGCCCTCTAGCCTGGGTGACAGAGCATGACTCCATCTCAGGAAAAAAAAAAAGTATGAAATTTAATGTTTCAAATTCTCATTTATTGTCCCTGTTATACCTTGTTCAAAGCTATGTATATGTGAACTGAGATACACCCATCTCTTCCCTGTGCTTTGGGAACAATGGTGGTCTCTCTTAGCTATTAATGAAGACTTGCACCTTAGTTTTCATTTTATTCACTTATCCAGCAAACAAATATTTATTAAACAATTACTGTATACCAGACTTTGGCCTGAGGTTCTCAACCTATCAAAACCAACCCTTTGAAACAAATATTTTGTAAGGCTTTCTTTATTTTCATAAACGTAAATTCATAGATAATATAACCTATTTATGTATTATTAAAATAAAGTAAATATAATACCCTAGCTGTAATATAAAGGAGAAAAAGGGAATGGTCATTTAAAATAAAATAACATGTATTGCCATATGTGAATGCTCAGGCAGGCACACCAGAAACCTGAAGTAGGCTGATGCCTGTACTTAATATGAATGCAATTAGATATGAAAGAGAAATAAGATCAGATGCCATTCCACTCAAAAAATACATATTTAATGGAAAATGATAATGCAAATGTAGAGATAGACACTAGTATGAAAACAAATAATGGCAATAGAATAGATGTATTTGCATAGAATAAAAGAAGGAAAGAAACAACCTCAATTAAGGTAGGCATAACATGCCAAGACAAATACAAACCTTCACTGTGGAAAGAAAAAGCGATAATCCCATAAAGGAGGAAGTAAATAATGTCCATACACCACATCAAAACCGCCAAATCTTTTTTTTTTTTTTTTGAGACAGAGTTTTGCTCTTGTTGCCCAGGCTGGAGTGCAATGGTGCGATCTTGGCTCACAGCAACCTCCACATCCTGGGTTCAAGCGATTCTCCTGCCTCAGCCTCCTGAGTAGCTGGGATTACAGGCACAGGCCACCAGACCCGGCTAATTTTGTATTTTTAGTAGAGATGGAGTTTCTCCATGTTAGTCAGGCTGGTCTCAGACTCCCAACCTCAGGTGATCCACCCACCTTGGCCTCCCAAAGTGCGGGGATTACAGGCGTGAGCCACCACGCCCAGCAAAACTGCCAAATCTTTAAAACTACTCCAAAGGTCATTATTCTTGTGATTGATAATATCAGCTGATACTTTGTGGGACCCAGGCGGATGCCTACCATGGATTATCAATAATAAAAAATAAGGCATCAGGTTAAAACCATTATCTGACTTCCCAATTTGTTCCAATATTACTGTGTAGCAATTATATGATCAAGTGGACAAAATACCCAAGGTGAGTAAATTATTCAATAATTTGGAAACAATGTCTTTATTTCATTTAGACTTACCTCTCAATAACTACCTTTTAATCAAGTACTGGCCTTCAAACAACTTCTTGTAAAAAATAATAATAATTAATTAATTAATATCATATACTAAAGTATTCTGATATGTATTTTAGAGGGTGATATGGTTTGGCTCTGTGTCTCCACCCAAATCTCATGTTGAATTGTAAACCCCAGTGTTGCAGGAGGGGATTTGGTGGGAGGTGAATGGATCACAGGGGCGGATTTTCTCCTTATTGTTCTTGTGATAGTGAGTTCTCAGGAGATCTGGTTGTTTGAAAGTATGTAGCACTTCCCCTTAGCTGTTTCTCTTTCCTGCCACCATGTGAAGATGTGCTTGCTTCCCCTTTGCCTTATGCCATGACTGTAAGTTCACTGAGGCCTCCCCAGCCATGCCTCCTGTACAGCATGAAGGACTGAGAAAACAAAACAAAACAAAACAAAACAAAAAACCTCTTTTCTTTATAAATTACCCAGTCTCAGGTAGTTCTTTATAGCAGTATGACAACTGACTAATACAGAGGGTTTACTCAGGCAGGACTTAACAGAAATCTTGCAGGACACAGGACATTTTTCATCATGTTGTACTGTCCTGCCCAGAGCATGACATCAAATATTCCTGTCTGTTTCCACTAAATGCCAGGAGAATCCTCCCAATCGCCTCTACAATTTCCCAGAACACAGCCTGGGGGCAGTACTGCACCCATTGAGAATCACCAGGCTGGACTCTGCGGGTTACAAAAGTGAGCACAGACATCATCCCTGCCCCTATGGAACCTAAGTCTAGTGTGGGATACAGGTATATATAAAATAACCACAAAAATAAAGTTATATCTAACCTTAAATTATGCTAAATACTTGAGGGAAAAGAATGTATTGCTGTGAGGACTAGGAGATTAGACAAGCCTTCCCATAAAAAGTAACAAGAAAGCAATGATTTGCAAGATGAGCAGGCATCTTCATTTATTTCTTGGCATCTTATGATCAGTGAAACACAGTACAAGGATTTTTTTATGCTTGCCTGGAGGAGAGGCAAGAATCCTCCTCCAGTCTTACAGATACAGATATACATGGTATGGGAGTGTTCTGGAAGGTTGCCGCCTTTATGGCACAGCACCAAATTGCCTAATACATTCCATTTTTCCTTATGTTTTCTCTATTTAGGATTTATTTTGTTTCCTTGACATTTATACTGAAAGAAACACTGAAAGTGGAAAACAATAAAGTGTCATTTAGTGACAGTATCATTGAGTTCTGCTAAATAACCGTTCTTAGTAATTATTTCAAATTTTTGAGCCATTCGAAGGACTGCTTTTATAACCTTCAGGTGAATAAATGGACAAAGGAAAGCTAAAAAAATACATTGCCCAGGTTCACACAAGAAATAAGTGTGAAGGAAATAACTAATAATGCTGGCTTCCCAGGCCAAGAGTTGTTTTTCTTAATCTCTATGTTGTTTATTTTTGTGTGTGTTTTTTATTTAATTTAGGTACATTACATGATATGGTGCACATGTCATCAAATAGATCTTAGAAATGCAGAAAAGAAAAACTAGCTTAAGACTTCTTTGATTTATAAAAGAATTTCTTGATAGAACTTCATGAATGTCCCAGACATAAATACTATCCTTGTGCTGATATTTTGATTTCTAACTTTTGTCTTCAGTGTGGGTACAGGGTTTGGAAGCATTTAATAATTTTAATCTGAGCCAGATTTTCAGAAAACTGAAATACAAAAGCAATGATAGAGGATTCATGAGTGGGATAAGTGCTGGAAAAAATTACTGGTTTTCACTTCAAAGGTATCATCATAAGCCCTGACAGATCAGATCCAAAAAGAAGATTATTAGCGAATCATATTTATGACAGGCATCCGCTGAACATTTTGAAGGATGCTACTAATGTGAGGCCTCATCAGTCAATTCTCAGGGTCCCTGTACCGGTTTCTCCTTGCAGCACCCATAAGCCCCCACAAGCCTTCCACATAAGCTGGCTGTTCAAGATGGCAGAACACACAAGCTGAGGAGTGGAACACCAGGAATGATGAAGGAATAAATCTGATTCTAAGGATTCCTCACTTCTCTCATAGAATAACAATCTAGACCAGAGACTTTGAATCGTAACCATATCGCCATTCTTATAAGTGAATTTACAGCATAAGCTCCACTCTTACTGTACCCGGGCTCAAATCCTGGCTCCAAGACTTACTAGCTTTTTGACCTTGGGCAAGATCACTGGGTGCCTCAGTTTCCTCATCCATAAAATGGCTATAATAATTGTACTCACCTCATAGATTTTTTGTGAGATTAAGAGAGATAATACATCTAAATTCTTTAGAACAATGCCTGCCATACGTGGAAAACTCTAATAATTGTTAGCAATTATTATTCTATTATATAAACAGAAATAACAATGTTGTAGATAAGTCCACTGTCCTTTGCCTCATAAAACTGTGAGGAAACAAAAACACCTTGAAACTTAAAAAGACAAGTTGACAAAGTGGAGAGAATAAAATGCGACAATAAAAGCCAGGATTGCATTACTCATTAGTCCAAAAAAAGACCCCATGTTTAAAATAAAAATGACAATTGCATTAATGTGGCAACTCTCCTTGGGGGACCTCAAAAGGCATCATCCTCCCCTCTCAAAAGCTTATTTTATTATTCATAATTTAGACGCTACAACATTGTTCAGCGTCAAACACCAAAGCGTTGCTCACTATTGGAATAAAAAATGTAAAACAGCTGTTTCATTTAAGCCAGCAGAGAAAGTAAAAATGAGCTGAAATCATTTGTCACTAAAAGAAATTAATGCCAAACATTATCTTTTGTGACAGACCTGTTTTATTTCTGAAGATACCATAAGATAGGTTCCTACGGGGGTGCTCTGTTTAAGAAGCCATCTGTCTGCTTTGGGCAAATGACTGCAAGCCTAATCCACTTACAGAAAATGTCAACAAAATTGCTTCAACACCAGTGAGCTGAATAATAGAAAACCCCAAGCGAAACTTTAAAAATATGATTCAACTGCAGGAAGCCTTATGAATTTAGGTTTGTGTGATGATACTGGTATTCTAAGAATTTTCTTGCAGTCATTTTGACAAAAGAACCATTCAATAAAATAACTGCAGTCACTGCTTGTTGATTCCCCTGCTCTCTGCTCTTTCCTTCCCATTATTGTGATCATCCCCCTCTGCGTCAACAGAACTAATAGGATAGGACAGAAGATTAATGTCAATCTTTAGCAAGGTGATGAAGGTAATTAATTGCATTTCAAATGAAATTTAGTAACAGATCATGATTAGCACAATAAACAAACACTTCAAAAGTTCCAACATCTCAAATTAACTTTCCATGGATAATAAATGACCCTGCGATCTGAATTCATACTACCGCCATGAGTGTCATAAGCTGAATACAGAAGGAGCTTCTATAGAAATCTCTACCTGACCAACTCATGCTATTCCCATTTCAAAAAATATCATTTATAACAGCTTGAAAGACAGAGGATGGCCCAAACCCCAGAGCAAAGGCTATCAAGATAGTTACAAATATTAGTAGAATATTTTTTAAATACATTCTGGTATTTGGTTGGTAAGGTTTCACTCTAAAAAGTTACTGTTAAATTGTTGTTCAAATTATTGGTTACTTGATCCGTCCAAAAAGTAATTCTGCAAACATGCCAGAACAAAAGTGCAGATACGATAACAACAGTATACCATAGAGTGAACTGATCACAAAAATGGCTTCAGCTGCTTCACCACCTCCACAGTGCTGGATTTCAGCAAGTAAATGGTTTTTTATGACATCTGTCCCGTGTTACACAACTCCAAGGGCACAATTCACCCTGCCTTCTACGTGCATGGCATTCCCTACAGCCCAGTGACGGTTGTATTACATCTGGTCTAGATATGTCCTTTTACCAAGGACATTTATTCTTTATTCTCTGCTAAATCATAATGCTTTTAAAGAGGCTGAAATTGTCCTCTTTGAGAGTGAATCATGGCATGTGTATGGCTGGCCCATCCCGTAGCCTTGTAGCCACCCTTCTATGCTGGCATGAGTTCCAGGTTCAGTGTTAGCTGAAGTGGCCAAAGAGTTATTAGCAAGATATTTCTTAAGGGGCAACTTCTTCCACCCTCCACCCAATGAGTCAGGTTTTAATGAATGAGGCTAAGGCAGCTATCAAATAAAACATGCTACTTCTTAGTTAAATCAAGGATGTGGCCAACTCAGCTTCCTCCACAATGACTGGTTTGGAGATTTGGTCATTAATGAGATATTCACTCTCGGTGCCCCAGATTCAGCAAAGCATTCATTTAAACACCAGATTAATGTTACTGCAAGGAAAGTCAAGACCTGTTTTCTCTAATCTGAGACTGGCTCCAATTTCAGATCTCAGACTCAAGCTATCTACACCAACAGACTACTAGTTACACTTTTTCCTCCAACTTTTTATATTATTTAAAGATTTTTCAACCCTACACAAAAGTTGAATGAGTAGCATCCATATTTCCCAATTTTTCAGATTGTGTTGTGTTGGCTTAATCAACTTATCTATCCCCATCTATCCAACAATGTATACTTCACCCTAAATACCTCAGTGTGCAGACCATGAAATGAGGACATTCTACATAACTACAATACTCTTATTAACCCCAAAGAAATTAATATTCACTCAGGATTGCATCTGATATACAGTACATATTAAATTTGCCCAGTTGTCCCAAAACATCTTATTACTTTTTAAAAAATCCAGAATCCAATCACACATTACTAGCATCTTTGAAAATAGCAACTCAGTTACGTGAAGTTAGACTAAAAGCATGAGTGAGGGAGAGTGTATTGGGAAACGGAACAGCAAATTCACAGCAGTAAATACCACTCACTCAGAACACAAACATTTCCACAGCTTCACTCCTGTTGACTTTATGGAATATGCACCATTAAATCATCACATACACTTGTCAAAACATTTCTTCTAAATGTCAAATACCATCACTCTTACATTCTTATTTTTAAATCAACTTTATAAGTATATATGCCTGGAAAAAATTCACCATACATTCACCAAACCCATTCAACCTGTGAGTGTCATGATAAGGCCTCCCTAATCCTTCCTATCCAGATTTCTTCCCAGAATATCTTACTGTGAAAATCAAACTATCAGTACCTAGTGGGAGAGGACATTCATATTCAATTCCTTAATACGTCAGTAGTTGAGATTTCTTAGAACTTTGAATATGTGGACCCCCCCCAAAAAAACACATTTTTAAAGAAACTTTAAATTATCACCATGTAGAGAATCCAGAAGTTTATTTGTCAGGCCTTATGCAATGCTGTCCACGTCCACAGACCTCTGCTAAAGAAAACAGCCCCAGGCTGACCTTGAGTTGGAAAGGCCCTGCTCTGCAAGGTAAGAACCAACCTCCCCAGCCAAAACTGGCTGGACCAAGGATTCACCACAGCCCAAGTGTGGCCAATCAGTAGCTGACCAGTGACCTATGAGATGTCCTGATGCCAGGCAGTAATGACAGTAATTAGACAAACCAATTGGATTAACTCTTTCCGAGACTGAAACTGAAAAATTCTAAGTCTTAGTCGGTTGTGAACAGAATGAAGTGCTAGAAAATATAGAGAGGAAAGAAAGACCAGCAGAGCTGAGCCCCTGTAAGGCCACAGCACTAGAGTGAAAATCTACAATTCTTGCTCTTAAGGCAAGGAAAGGGGAAATGGAAAAGGAAAAGATAACACAGTCCTCTAAAGCCTGCTTCAAATGTGAAGGATCTTCTAGCCTGAGATTCCATGAGGCTGCCCATTCAGTGGCTCCTCTTCTTCCTAGGAGATGTGTTCCCTGCATTGTCACATGCAGTCTCACTTCAAGAAGCCTGAATGAGTCTTGTTTTATTTTAAATGAGAAATGACAGGCCTGCTACAATTTTAACCACACCATTTGA
Organism: Pongo abelii; assembly: GCF_028885655.2. Lineage (NCBI taxonomy): Eukaryota > Metazoa > Chordata > Mammalia > Primates > Hominidae > Pongo > Pongo abelii. The sequence continues at coordinate 101,153,576 of NC_071996.2, read as the reverse complement.
TTGCTTGATAACCAAGGCAAAATAGAGTTTAAACCATGTCCTGGCTAAGGCTTTCAAGCTTCTTGTAGAAAAAACCAGCATCAGTCAAAAGGATAGAAAGAATAGGGGTTATGGCTGATGTCTGCAGTGGGAAGAATGATTAATAAGTTATGAATTGACTTTGTGACTTTGGAAATGTCCCTAACTCCTGTGGGCAGCAGTTTCCTTTTCTCCAAAACATGGGGATTTGACGAAACGTTCTTTGATTTGACCTCATATGCTAAAAGTCTATTGTTTATTCATTAGGGCTCAGGTTAAAATTGCTATGTTAAAATTCATCACCTAGTTGCTTACAATAATAGAGACTGTCTCGTGAAAGATAAAAAAGCAATTAAAGTGCTATGATAGTGGAATAGCAGGGTTCTGTGGGAATACGTACAGGGATACCTAACTCTATTGAAGATGGGAGGCAGGAGAAGGGGAGGTGTCCATGAAGGCATCCTGAAGACTCCATACCTGAGCAAACACCTGAAGTACAGATAACAGTGACCCAGGCAGTGTGAAAACAACAGGATGGGGGCTCCCAGGGAGCAGGAGTACAAGCAGGGTTACACACTTTCAAGGAAGAAGGGACAGTCCATGTGACCACTTAGCATGAAAGCATCCCTGGTGCCACTGAGGAAGTGTAGAAAGTTCCATGTGGCTGGAGTAGTGCATGGAAGAAGAAGGCAATGAGAAACGAAGCTGGAGAGGAAGGAGGGGAGCTGAGAAGACAGGCCACAATGAGCTTCAGAAGAGAAGTTAAGAAGGAGCTGTGGGGAGCCCTGGAAGGGCTTTAGGAAGGGAGAATGGCCATGACCAGCTTTACATTCAAAAAGATCACTTCAGCTGCTGTGCTATGGAGTGGGACAAGGATAGAGGAGAAATGACTTTTCACTAACTCAGGTGATAAATGAAGATAACTAAGGTGACGGCTATGGGAATGGAGGTTTCCTAGAGAGGTATTAAGGAGGTTGACCCAACAGTGCTTGCTAACCAATTAGAGGTGGAGAGTTAAGAAAAGGATCAAGGATAACCCCCAGGATTTAGGTTTTGATAACTCTAAGTTGTCATTTATTCATTCAAGTAGGAATTCCAGAGGTGTCACTGAGGGTAAGCAGTACATATGAATAGAGATAAGCACAGTTGGAGACATGCCGACCTTGCCGTGGCTGAGTGACTTCCCAGTTACAACGCCTGGGAGGTAATTTGGTATATAAATTATATGGGAGGATGAGCAGGGATCATCTAGAGATAAAGAGAGTGACACCTGGGCCAAAAATACACACTTGAGATTTCAAAGCATGGTGAAGATAATCAAAACCCTTTGCATGAACTGTGTCCCCCAGGGACAGAAGGTGGAGTGAGAAGACAGCCTAAGCTAGAACCCTAAGAAATACCAGCATTTAACAGAATAGCAGAGGAAAGAGAACCTGCAAACGATTCTGGGAAGAAAGAGCCAGAGATGTAGGAAGAAGAGAGAAGGGGGTGGTGTCCCAGAAATCAAGGGAAGCAGTGTTGCAAGAAGTGGGGAGTCAGCCTGGGAAACATCACAATATTCTATCTCTACAAAACAAAATTAGCAGGGTGTGGTGGCATGTGCGTGTAGTCCCAGCTACTTGGGAGGCTGAAGCAGGAGGATTGCTTGAGCCCAGCAGGTTGAGGCTGCAGTGAGCCATGATCATGCCACCACAGTCCAGCCTGGGTGACAGAGCAAGACCCTGTCTCAAAAAAAAAAAAAAAAGTAGGGAGTGCTTAGCCATGTAGAATGTTCCCAACTAGTCAAAAAAGATAAAAACTGAAAGAGTGTCCGTGAGATTTTCTGACAAGGTGGTTATTGGTGACCTTGGTGAGAATGATTTAATGGAGTGTCAGGGGAAGAAGAAAGATTAAAGTTGGCTAAGAAGTGAGTGGGAGGTAAGGAAGCGGATTCAGCAAGTATAAACAACCCTGTTAAGAAGTTTGACTATGTAGGCGAGGAGAAAGAAAGAGGAAGGAGATGAGCTGAAGGAAGGCTGAAAGTCCTTTAGAAAAGCCCTTTTATATACATATTGTTGATGAAAAAAGCCATCCAAACTCTGTAAAATATCTGAAGAGATTTATTCTGAGTCAAATGTGAGGACCATGACCTGTGACACAACCTCAGGAGGTCCTGAGAACATGTGGCCAAGAAGGTTGGGTTACAGTTTGATATTTTAAATTTTAGGAGGACATAAGACATCAATCATGGTTTGGTAGGGAAAGGCAGGACAACTCGAAGCAGGAGACTTACAGGTCATAGGTGGATTCAAAGATTTTTCTGATTGGCAATTGGTTGAAGGAGTTAAGTTATTATCTAAAAAACCTGGAATCAATAGAAAGGAGTGTCTGGGCAAAGATAAGGGGTGTTGGAGACCAACGTCCTTATTATGTAGATGAAGTCTTATAGGTGGCCATCCTTAGAGGCAATAGATGGCAAATGCTTCCTATTCATACCTTTAAAAGGTACCAGACTCTCAGCTAAACTCTTCAGGATCACAAAAAGACCTGGAAAGGGAAGGGGCTTCTCTAAAGAATGTAAATTTCCCCCACAAGAGACAGCTTTGCAGGGCCATTTTAAAATATGTCAAAGAAATATATTTTGGGGTAAAATACTTGATTTCTCTCAGGGCCTGCTATTTGTCATGTGATGCTATACTGGAGTCAGGTTGGAATTTGGTATCTTATTGCTACAAAGAGTCTACTTTGTCTTAAGATCTCTGTTTTAATTTTAAGGCCGATCAGTTCAGCCTGAATTCCAAAGGGAGGAAAGTATAATGCAGCATGCCCAATTCCCTTTTACCACTGAAACTGCCTTTGCAAAATTATGACTGAGACAGTGAATCCAACTTAAATGACTCCATCTTGCCTCTAACCTCCAAGCTGGGCATAGGCTGAACTAACTTTGGGAAGAACTTATAGTTTATGGTTTAAAACAAGGACAATAACAGCCCTTTCCCAAAATAAACCTCCTTCTTGACTACCAACATTAGCCACAAGATTAGAAATTATGGTTTAGGAGTCATGCAGCTGGAGGCTACAAGATTCTGACCCTCCCTAAACTGCTCCTAAGATCAGTACTTGAGATGTTTTGCAGACCCTGCACTTGATGGATCAACTGGCACCACCAGATCAAGAAACTGGCCCATCTGATCCTGTGATGCCCACCCAGGAACTGACTAAGCGCAAGAAGACAGTAACGCCCCATGATTTCCTCTCCATAATTTCATCTCCGACCCAGCCAATCAGCAGTCCCTGACTCACTGCCCCTCCCCTCCCACAAATGGTCTTTAAAAACTCTGATCCTGGGGAGACAGATTGGAGCAATAATAAAACTCCAGACTCCCGCACAGCTGTCTCTGTGCGAATTATTCTTTCTCTATTGCAATTCCCCTGTCTTGATAAATCAGCTCTTTCTAGGTAGCATGAAAGGTGAACCCACTGGGTGGTTACACCATCAGGTTCCCATCATGGCCTGAACTAGCTTTTTGGAATTTTTTGGAATCCCCTTGTCCCCATAGGACAGGTCCATTCAGTCGGTTAAGGGGCTTAGAATTTTATTTTTGGTTTACAATATACATGCATTTAGGCTGAACTACGAGTGAAAGGAAAAAGACAAAATATGAAATGGAATGACTAAAAGCCTTTACTTCTAGGACTGATCGTTGTTCAAATTTGTGTTTCATAGCATCCTAATTTTTTTCTCCTTATTTTAGAGCCGCTTTATTTGTGTGAAGTGAGAAATTTCCTCAGCAAAATACAAAGTACATAAATTTATATGTAAGTAAATCTACCTAAACTTAAAAGTAAAAAAGCAGGGATGACTACCTCCAGAAAAATGAAGATTTTTCACACTGTCCAGCAGGTGGCTCCCCTGCTTTGGACTTAGGTAGGGAGTGCCTGCTGTCCACAAAAAGCTTGTGCTCCAATGATCAGAAATGGCTTCTAAAACCATGTGGTTTATTCCTCTGCTTCCATGTAGATTTGCACCTAAGTCATTCTAAGCATATAAAAATGACCTCAAATAGATTTTGAAAACTTACTACATCATCAAAAATCATTGGTGTATCCCCAACCTGTGTAAATAGGCATTTAAATTAGAAGTAAACACTATACACACATTTTCAGATGGAAACTATCTTTCTTAGCAAAACCTGAAACTGTCATGCCTCTTCAAAGGGAGAAAGCATATCTAGCTATTTGCTTTCACAGTTTGGTGAAAGAGAGAAAAAACGGTAACGTAAAACTATGTCCAATAAAGTTTATTTCATATAACTTAAAAAATACGTTAAAATAGCCATACCTCTTATGTGTATAAGACAGTATCTTTATACTTACTGTTTGGAAAATTTTAATGTACACAACTTATTCTAATATGATGTAAAGCTCTCAGGTTTAAATAATCTGTTGGTATTATAAGACAACGTTCTTTCCTCTACTTGGTAGGGGTCATTAGCATGATTTAGCATGTGGAAAATGTTATCATTATGCATTTATGATTATTCACAGTAAAGAGGGTATGTGGATGGAAGGGCAATTGAAAAGGTTCACCCCATAGACAATTCGCTTTGCAACTCTTCCATCCTGCTGTGCTACAAACTGCCTACTAACATCAGAAATAACATGGGAGACAGAAGGGCAAAGGTCAGTTTTTCAACTGTCAGTGTAAAAGGGACTAAGAATACACCACACACACACACACACTCACACACTCATTCACTGTACTAGCTAAAACCAGCATCCCTCACCTGCCAATCTGCTTGGTAAATGGCTCTATCTTGTTGTTGTTGTTGTTGTTGTTGTTGTTTGAGACAGGGTCTCACTCTGTCACACAGGCTGAAGTGCAGAGGTGCAATCATGTCTCACTGCAGCCTCACCCTCCCAGGCTCAAGCGACTCTCTCCTCAGCCTCCCAAGAAGCTGAGACTACAGACATGTGCCACCATGCCCAGCTAATTTTTGTATTTTTTGTAGAGCTGGGGTCTCACCAGGTTACCCAGGCTGGACTCGAACTCCTGAGCTCAAGGGATCTGCCCACTTCGACCTCCCAAAGTGCTGGGATTACAGGAATGAGCCACCGTGCTTGGCCTGGCTCTATCATTTTTAACTTACTAATGGTGTGAAATGAATGTGAGCACCTAGATTTGGAATCTAGGTTGAGCTCATGGTTATGAGCTCAGTGCTAACGTAGGGATGGTTCCCTCCACACAGCCCCTGGGTGGTCCCCACAGCCCAGGCAGCAAATCATGTGACCTCTCACTCTTTCCATCTTTTCTCATTTTCTGCAAAACCTAAAGACAAAAAGTTGAAAAGATTAGCCACTAAGCAAAATCACCTCAGAAGGTGACAAGGGCTTTTTTTGTAGGACAGGCACAGATTTATCATCATAAATGCAATTCTCCTTCAAAAAGATCTCAAGGCTGTCTTCTAGATTGTAGAGGAGTTAGGGGGTAAGCACAGAAGAGAAATGGTGTATGCAGAGACATAGAGACAAGTATACACATGGGATATTTGGAGAACTGCAGAGGGATGGCCATGTTAGGAGCAGAAGGAGTAAGTGGAAACTAATCAAAGAAAAATGAAATCTGTTGTAGGGAAAGTGTCCTACTTAACCTGAGGGAGCAGCCCCACTAGAAACAAATTAAAGAATTATATACACCCAGACAGGATTTTAAAACTTTGTTATCCTAGAGACTTGAGAAGCTATATTCCACTAAAGAAAATATATGTTGATTAATATTTGAATACTTCATATATCTCTTGTGTTGCTAAAGCAAAAATTTACACGTCTGTTCAGAACAAACACTGGAGCATTCTGCTCAGTCTACTAGGAGAATCCCATGGCCCATTTTTGCTTACGCTTTAATTTTCCACATTTCTTTGTTCAAACAGCCAGGCTGACACCTGCCAGAGGATGTTTTAGTACTAGAAAGAAATCAATGGATCCTGGCAGCTGTCTCAGCTCCCTTCAAAGAGTGACCTTTAGGTGTGGCAGCCAAAGCATATCTCCCACCATGACATATTATATTTTATAATCCTCAGCTTCAGGTTGCATGTTTTAATAAAGTCTTCTACTAATGTCACCTTCAAGGGTATTAAACCAACACGGCTGATTTCCTTATTCTCCACCCACATATTCTTTTCTTCTTTTTTCTCTTGTACTTGAAAAAAAATGGGGATTGGTGGTACTGAAGCTGAGTTTAATTCTTTCAGCTGTGAGAAGTCCAAACATTGCTACACTATTTTAAAGTAACAGATTCCAACACTCCTCATATCTGTAAACCACATGTTGTTTATTTTATATAGTCAGATATTTTAAATAAAAGGAAAAAATATAAAAATCCCCTAGTTCCTATGGACAAATTGCTCATACATACAAAAATGAGCACTCACAAAATGCAAAACCCCAATACTCATAAGACTAAGAGGAAAGGAAATCTGTCCTTGGTTTAACACCAAGCCCATTCTTCGTTTTGAAGGCCAGACTAAGATGAGATTTATACTATGGCCTGCAGCCAAAAGTGGACTATTTTTGGTAGATATAAATATATATATCTTCTGTTCTCTAAGGAATTAAGTTAAGGGCCCTCTTTCTTGACTTTACAGGTCTGGCACAACTCTAGAGCCCAGATAGCATTCTCTGGTGAAACTTTCAGCAGTGCAGAAACATTCTGTATCTCTGTTGTCCATTATGGTAGTCGCTAGCCACATGTGGCTATTGAGCACTTGAAATGTGACAAACGCCCCTGAGGAATGGAATATCTAATTTTATTCAATTGTAATTATTTTGTACTACTTAAAATAGCACACCTATGGCTACTGCTTTCTGCATTGGACAGCACGGGCTAAAAAGTGCCAACCTTCAGCAAGATAATGAATTAAATAAAATTATTTTTCATTCTCTCTAGCCTCTTTCCAGAGGCAGCACTTGCCACAATTACAATTAAATAACTAATTATGGCTTGTACTTTGTAACATCTGTATCTCCCATAAGAACATAAACTCTGAATGCAGTAGCTGCTTCTATCATGTTCACAGAGGCATCCCAGGAGTTAGCACAGGGCCCGGCCAAAGCAAGGTTTTGTTTGTGTTTGTTGAATGAAAGGCTTTGTTTGTGTTTGTTGAATGAAAAAATAAATTGAGTGCCACTGAATACCTACTCTCCTCAGCCTGGGTCCCAATTTCCCAGGACCATGACTAACCACCCCCAAGAAACCTCATCTTCCAACTTCTTAATTCTGGCAAGGAATAGTCAACTCACCCAAAAATTAGCCTATCCTTTTATAACTAGTTCATTGCCCCCAGCTTTTTATGTCGGCCCATTTTAACAAGAGTTTTCTGGAGAAAATTATCAAAGGACTGACCATCATGCTAATTAGTAATTTCAAGGTCAGACAATTATAATTATTTTAATTACATTATATTATGACAGGTATATCTGGGAAAGGAAGAAGCCAGTGGAGTAACAATGTGTGTATTTGTTGAGCGATAAGCTAGTGAAATTCTAATCACTCTGGTTAAGGAGACTGTCCTATCTGCCCACATAAAGAACAAGTCATGTGGCCAAGGGCACCCCACTTTACATAAAAATGCATCCTAATTAAATTACATTTTTCTGCCAAGGATCAAGAGAAAACTGTGGAGTTTTAATTTTGTGTCCTGATGAGTTTTGCACTAGGAAACTCAAACTTTAGCTTTCTCCTCCTAGGTCCCTGTATTAGTCTGCTAGGGCTGCCATGACAAAGCACCACAGACAGGGTGGCTTAAGCCAGGGTCCCCAACCTTTTTGGCACCAGGGACTGGTTTCATGGAATACAATTTTTCCATGGACTGGGGGGTTAGAGAGGGGTGCATAGTTTCAGGATGAAACTGTTCCACCTCAGATCATCAGGCGTTAGTTAGATTCTCATAAGGAGCAAACAACCTAGATTCCTCACATGCACAGTTCACAATTGGTTTCCCATTCCTATGAGAATCTAATGCCGCTGCTGATCTGACAGGAGGCGGGGCTCAGGCAGCAAATGCTCATTGCTGTACGGCCTGGTTCCTAACAGGTCACAGGTCACGGAGCAAGGGTTGCTCCGTAGCTTAAGCAACAGAAATTTATTTCTGACAATTCTAGAAGCTAAAAGTCCCATATCAAGGTGTTGGCAGGGTTGGTTTCTTCTGAGACCTCACTGCTTGGCTTATATAGATGGCCATCTTTTCCCTATGTTTTTACATGGTCTTCCTTCTGTACCTAAGTCTAAATTTCTTCTTCTTATAATGACACCCATCATATTGGATTATCCCCCGCCCCACCAATTACCTCATTTTAATTTAGTTACCTCTTTAAAGGCCCTATCTCCAAATATAGCCACATCCTGAGGTACTGGGGGTTTAGGATTTCAACATACAAATTTGTGAAGGGGACACCATCAAGTCCATAACAGTCAACCCCTCCTAAAGTTCCAATCTCTGTTGCAAGTGGACTTGTTATCTACAGCCAACCACACTAGAACCCTCTGTATTTAAAATTGAGGGATAGTTTGCCTATTGTAACATGAATAACAAACCCTTCCCTCCCCATCTGAAGATGAGCATCTATCTCTCTGCTTTTATATATTTTTATATGTATAGGAGTTTAATTTTTATTATGAAGTGCGGATTTACCATTGTTATTGAGCTTTTTCATTCATTGTATATGAAACAGCTATGGACCAGGTGGAGCAGTCTTCTCAGACTGTGGACAAGGACTCCGGGTCCACACTGCCTGGGTTTCAATCATGGCACTGCTACTCATTAGCTATTAGCTAACCTTTCTGTCCCTTGGTTCTCTCCTGTAGAAAATGGATATCATAATAATGTGTACATATATGACATAGTTGCTATTAGAATTTACTGATTTAATAAGCACAAAACACTTAGAACACTGTCTAGAGAGAATACATATTTTATAACTATAAGTGATTATTTGTTGTTAAGTGTATTTTACATTTTAAAAATATATTTTAAAACTAGAACAAATTCAGTTCCAGTCAGTCATATGCTTGATTCCAGCTTTATGTGAATATTCTGATTTTCTCTAAAATGTCCCACTTTTTTCTGGTATACTCAATTTATTTTACAATAATTCTCTAGTTTATTGAATAGAAATAATGATGATCTCAAGATGAGAGGATTATTCCAAAAGTGTAACTGAGACAAAAGGGTTTGCCAATTTGGAGCATAAGTGAATACCGGGGAGGAGAGCATTTTCTAAAAGCATGTTCATATATTTATGGCACTAGATATACGATGAGTTCTTGGTAAATATTTAAAGATTGGCAGTGATGAAGATGGAGATGATTCACAAAGGAAGGAAGAAACTCAAAGATAAAAGTTACCCAGATTTTAAGAAAAGATCATATAAAAAATCTAAAGTTCAGTCACTTTGATTGTTAATATCTGAACCATACTAGAAAAAGACAATAAACCTAAAGGGAGTTAAAGTGTCTTTTTTTAACCCTCTTATGAGCAACCAAAGGCAATAGTGACCAATGTCTTCTTGCACTGGGATAATTGTTAATATTTTTTATAGATTTAAATTCATATAATTCAATTCATCAGTCACATCTTGAGCACATTTTGTCTGCTTTTTCTATAGTAACAATAAAAAATTAAACATAGGCACTAGAAGAATAGAATGTAGAACAGGGCCACCAAAAATTGTATATAATGTATACTCAGGATATCTGTGTACATATGTATATGGATGCCTGTACACAGCACGAATTGAGGGAAATGGCTTGAAGGAGCTGAAGCACTGATCTAGAAACCTGTGCAATTCTATCAAATAACCCTGAGAACAGTCACCAGTTGCCTGATAGTCAAAAGATGACCACCAGAAGGAAGAGAAAAATAAAGATGGGCACTGGTCCTATTGAGAGAAAAAGCCAGAAGCAAATTACCAGTCCAGTGCATATGGGAGCCTGCCTGTATTCTGAAAAGATGGAGTACTCTGGTAGGAAAAGAGGAAACTGAGTAAAAGAGTAGGCCAGTTCTTCAAATTATAAGACAGAGCTGTAATAACCAAAACAGGATGGTGCTGGCATAAAAACAGACAAATTGACCAATGGAACAGAATAGAGAACCCAGAAACAAATCTACACACCTACAGTAAACTCATTTTCGACAAAGGTGCCTCGAACATACAATGGGGAAGAGACAGTCTCTTCAATAATGGTGCTGGGAAAACTGGATGTCCATATTCAAAAGAATGAAACTAGACCCCTATCTCTCACCATTTACAAAAATCAAATCAAAATGAATTAAATATAAGACCTCAAACTATGAAACTACTACAAGAAAACATTGGGGAAGCTCTCCAGAGCATTTGTCTGGGCAAATGTGTCTTGAGTAATACCCCACAAGCACAGGAAACCAAAGCAAAACTGGACAACTGAAATCACACCAAGTTAAAAAGTTTCTGCACAGCAAAGGCAACAACCCACAAGTGAAGAGACAACCTACAGAATGGAAGAAAATATTTGCAAACTACCTATCTGACAAGGGATTAATAATCAGAATACATAAGGAGCTCAAACAATTCTGCAGGAAAAACTCTAATAATCTGATTAAAAACTGGGCAAAAGATCTGAAAAGACATTTCTCAAAAGAAGACAAATGGCAAACAGGCATATGGAAAGGAATTCAACAACACTGATCATCAGAGAAATGCAAACCAAAACTACAATGAGATATCATCTCACCCCAGTTAAAATGACTTATATCCAAAAGACAGGCAATAAAAAATGCTGGCGAAGATATGGAGAAAAGGGAACCCTCATACACTGTTGGCGGGAGTGTAAATTAGTACAGCCACTATGGAGAACAATTTGGAGCTTCCTCAAAAAACTGAAAATAGAGCTACCATACAATCCAGCAATCCCATTTCTGGGTATATATTCAAAAGAAAGGAAATCAGTACATCAAAGAGTTACCTGCACTCTAAGGTTTATTGCAGAATTATTCATAATAGCCAAGATTTGGAAGCAACCTAAGTGTCCATCAGCAGATGAATGGATAAAGAAAATGTGATAATATGGAGTACTATTCAGCCATAAAAAAGATTGAGATCCTGTCATTTGCAACAACATGGATGGAACTGGAGGTCATTATGTTAACTTAAATAAGGCAGGCACAGAAAAACAAACTTTACATGTTCTAAGTTATTTGTGGGAGCTAAAATTTAAAAGAATTGAACTCATGGACATAGAGAGTAGAAGGATGGTTACTAGAGGCTGGGAAGGGTAGTGGGGAATGAGGGGAGATGAGGATGGTTAATGGGTACAAAAAAAGTTAGAATGAATAAGACCAAGTATTTGATAGCACAACAGAGTGACTATGGTCAATAATAATTTAATTGTACATTTAAAAATAACTAAAAGAGTATAATTGGTTTATTTAAAACACAAAGGATAGATCCTTGAGGGGATGGATAACCAATTTTCCATGATGTGATTATTATGCATTGCATGTCTATACCAAAACATCTTATGTATCCCACAAATATATACACCTATGTACCCACAAAAATTAATTTTTTAAAAGAGTAGACCAGGAAAAATGAAAACTCCCCAGAGGTTGAAATAGGAAAAACAGGACAAAATTTCAACCCCATGAGAAAACAGAGCTGCCAAGAACTGCAGAAATGTCCATCTTCCCAAATGACACATAGGCATCCAATGGTGACGTTGGATACAACGTCTAATATGAAGAATGAGCTTTGGTACACAGGCATCTACTGTGACCTTGGACATCATGACTGTGGATATTAAGGACAGGTTTTGGAGTCACACAGATCAAGGTGTGCATCCATCCCCACGGCTTACTAGTTAGTCGCATCATCTTGAACAACTTGCAGAGCTTCTGTAATCCTCTGTTTTCTCCTAAAACTCAGCACTGTACTAAAGCACAGTCCCCACCCTGAAGGAGCAGGATTTTGTATGAGAAAAAGACATAGGGACACATCATTAACATTTAGTAAGTCAGGGTGGTAAGCACGGGAATAAAACTATATAAGCTACAGATCTGGCACTAAACAGGAGATAACCTGGTTTTGATGAGAATTGGAGGGTGAGGGGTATGGAGGGACAAGAGCAGGGAAGGCTTTCCTGGACAGGCAATGGATAACACTAGTGCTGGATGTGAGTGATGAAGAGGAGCTCGTGGGTGACCGAGGAGGGAAAGAACATCACAGTTGGCAGGAACAGCAGTGCGAAGGCATGGAATCCCAAAACTGCCTGATATTTCCAAGAAACAAAACTGCGGGAATGGAGAATATAAAATGTGAAGAGACAGGGGTAAGCAAAGCCTCCATCACAGACGACCTTCTATCCAGGTCAAGAACTTGGCATTTTTTCTTGAAGCTAACAGACTAACACCAAATCATTTCTCTCACTCAAGTCTTAGGCTTTTTTTTTTTTTTTTTTTGTCTTATTACTGTTTTGTGTTTTTTTTTCTTTTCTTTTTATTATTATTATTATTATTATTATTATTATTATTATTATACTTTAGGCTCTATGGTACATGTGCGCAATGTGCAGGTAAGTTACATATGTATACATGTGCCATGCTGGTGCGCTGCACCCACCAACTGGTCATCTAGCATTAGGTATATCTCCCAATGCTATCCCTCCCCACTCCCCCCACCCCACAACAGTCCCCGAAGTGTGATGTTCCCCTTCCTGTGTCCACGTGTTCTCATTGTTCAATTCCCACCTATGAGTGAGAATATGCGGTGTTTGGTTTTTTGTTCTTGCGATAGTTTACTGAGAATGATGATTTCCAATTTCATCCATGTCCCTACAAAGGACGTGAACTCATCATTTTTTATGGCTGCATAGTATTCCATGGTGTATATGTGCCACATTTTCTTAATCCAGTCTATCATTGTTGGACATTTGGGTTGGTTCCAAGTCTTTGCTATTGTGAATAATGCCACAATAAACATACGTGTGCATGTGTCTTTATAGCAGCATGATTTATAGTCCTTTGGGTATATACCCAGTAATGGGATGGCTGGGTCAAATGGAATTTCTAGTTCTAGATCCCTGAGGAATCGTCACACTGACTTCCACAAGGGTTGAACTAGTTTACAGTCCCACCAACTGTGTAAAAGTGTTCCTATTTCTCCACATCCTCTCCAGCACCTGTTGTTTCCTGACTTTTTAATGATTGCCATTCTAACTGGTGTGAGATGGTATCTCATTGTGGTTTTGATTTGCATTTCTCTGATGGCCAGTGATGGTGAGCATTTTTTCATGTGTTTTTTGGCTGCATAAATGTCTTCTTTTGAGAAGTGTCTGTTCATGTCCTTCGCCCACTTTTTGATGGGGTTGTTTGTTTTTTTCTTGTAAATTTGTTGGAGTTCATTGTAGATTCTGGATATTAGCCCTTTGTCAGATGAGTAGGTTGCGAAAATTTTCTCCCATTTTGTAGGCTGCCTGTTCACTTTGATGGTAGTTTCCTTTGCTGTGCAGAAGCTCTTTAGTTTAATTAGATCCCATTTGTCAATTTTGGCTTTTGTTGCCATTGCTTTTGGTGTTTTAGACATGAAGTCCTTGCCCATGCCTATGTCCTGAATGGTATTGCCTAGGTTTTCTTCTACGGTTTTTATGGTTTTAGGTCTAACATTTAAGTCTTTAATCCATCTTGAATTGATTTTTGTATAAGGTGTAAGGAAGGGATCCAGGTTCAGCTTTCTACATATGGCTAGCCAGCTTTCCCAGCACCATTTATTAAATAGGGAATCCTTTCCCCATTTCTTGTTTTTGTCAGGTTTGTCAAAGATCAGATAGTTGTAGATATGTGGCATTATTTCTGACGGCTCTGTTCTGTTCCATTGATCTATATCTCTGTTTTGGTACCAGTACCAAAAGATTTATTTATTTTTAACTCTCTTAAATGAATTTAGAGCATTTTTCAGAAGATTAAATGAATTTAATTAAATTTTCTTACACAAGAAGGATGTATTAGATTTGAAAAGAGGACTGGATATTATTTTACAAATGTCTACAGTTTCTGTTGTCAGGTTACAAACTGAATCAACTATGTTTTGTTGTTAAAACCAATCAAAGTTAAGATCTAGCTGAGTTACAACTGACATTTTCCTCATTTGATGTATGTAATACTCTGGATTCTTGGGCTTCTCTACTGTGCTTCAATACACAAATAACGATAGTTTCACAAGAAGACACACTACTGTATATGAATCCTTTTGAAATGACTGAAGATTTATCCTAAATGTAAATCTTAGTAGGGAAAATCACTACATTAGACAATAATTGTAATTAATGTAATAATAGTTAAAGGCACTCAAAACTTCATGGAGAACAAAAGGCTAGAGATAGAAAAATGCTTAGACTGACAACTTCATGGTAACTACATGACAAATCCGGAGGGCACTACTCACATACATTCAGTGGGAATGGTACCCCCTACGGTTGTGCAGTGCACAATTGACATAGGAGTATGCAGCAGCTCTGGCCAATTCAGGGATTAGACTGTTAAACCTTATGCTGCAAAAAAGAAATGACAGACAAACTGGTATAGAAATGTCTAATCAAAAGCTCCAGGAAAATAATTCTGGTTGTGCTGATGTTTAACTTCGATGAAATTCATAAAGTTTCATGTAATTAATTTTCAAGTCTCCTGTAATTCAGAGATCTCTACGAAAACTCTTCCTGAGTATCTTTGACAAAACAGCCAAAGGATTTGACCTTCCCAGGAGCTGTTATTTAAAGAGGAAGGACAGTAGTAATCACTTTATTATTTGCTCCTCTCTGTCTCTCCTCTCCGTCTCTCTCTTTCTGACTAGAGAAGAATCTCTAGAACGAAATTATGCTTCCTGAGATGAACCCAGCAATTTTTAAGGTGGTGGTTATTAAGTAGAGAATGACCGAATGATTCAGTATGGTTGATAAAACTGTGATTTAGTAGCAAAGACTGTATTTTTCAGAATTTAAAATTGTAATTTCCGTCTTGATGGCATTTGTAATTATTATATTGCTTACACATTTTTATGTTTTTCATAAGAACAGCTGAGAATACATTTAGTTAACCAAAACCTCCAAGGAAAATTTCATTCCTCTATTATTGTTATTATCATATCTACATGTATTACTACAGAGCTTACAATAAGCAGGGTTTAATAAGTGAGTTGTTTAATATAAGAAACAAGAGCCTATGATATAACACATATACAAACACACACTATGTATACATATAATTGTTCCTTTCGATGGTATTCTTCCTCTCCCAGGCTAAAATGTACTATTGATAAAGAAGAACAGGAAGGAAGTTGCTGGCTTTTTCCCTCTCTAGTTTCAGAGTACATGTAAAGACTCTATGGGCTGACTCAGAGGATACACAATATACATTGTTAAGAAGCTTCAGTCTCACCTACTCAGATTTAATACTAGGACATAGTTACCTCTAAAACATACTTTTCCTATACAAGACTTTATACGCTAGCTTTGTTTTTTTTTTTTTTTTTTTTTTTAAATTGATACTTTTTTTTTTCTTTTATTATTATTATTATTATTATACTTTAGGTTTTATGGTACATGTGTGCAATGTGCAGGTAAGTTACATATGTATACATGTGCCATGCTGGTGCGCTGCACTCACCAACTCGTCATCTCGCATTAGGTATATCTCCCAATGCTATCCCTCCCCCCTCCCCCCACCCCACAACAGTCCCCAGAGTGTGATGTTCCCCTTCCTGTGTCCATGTGTTCTCATTGTTCAATTCCCACCTATGAGTGAGAATATGCGGTGTTTGGTTTTTTGTTCTTGCGATAGTTTACTGAGAATGATGATTTCCAATTTCATCCATGTCCCTACAAAGGACGTGAACTCATCATTTTTTATGGCTGCATAGTATTCCATGGTGTATATGTAGCTTTGTTTTTTAGCAGTCTTAGATATCAGTTTCTTGGTTGATAGCAAACCCACGATAAACAAGAACCTGTTTCCTGCAACATGTGTGGTAAATGTGGAGAGCCATCTGGAAGGTAAAGGAATGAGGAAGCGGTGTGTAACCATCCGTGATTTCACCAGCAAATAAACTGTATGTAACCCTCAAGTGTCTATAGGAGAGGACTGTTTGGGCATATGTTCAAATTGTGCCCATCCAAGCAGTTTGGAGGAATAAACTTCTGTTACAATAATGTACCACCAGAGAACATGAGTAATTCTAAAACATTTAACCTTCCCTTTCTATATATCTTTGCTTACAAAAAAGTGAAGCCCAATTGAATCTGAAAAAAAAAAAAAAGAAAAGAAAAAAAACCAGAAAATGACTGATAGAGACCCATATTTCTGACCCAAGGAAATCAGAATTTGTTGCTGAAACCCAAGTTATATTTTCAGGGCATCCAGTATATTTTAAATGTATATGAAAAATACGTCTCTTAACACATGCTTAAGAAAAGGAGCTCAACTTTCTGAGACTAGATTTATTTGTAATTGATCAGGAACTTTTTTGACCCAAGAAAAGGAAAATTCCCAGGCAACACATTCATGAACCAGTTTTATTCTAGTTTTTTTCATAATGCCAGCTGCTGAGTAGCAGACAACTGGGAGATCCAGAATATTCTAGTTGATTAAGGAATCCCTCTGAGAGATTTGAATTGCAATATTTTTTCTCTGGAATACATTGTAAAGCAATTTAAGAACTTTCCATCCCTCAGTACAACTGACTCAAAAATCCATTGAGAATAGTTATCTTTTAAATAAACACTCAAAGACTTTAGCTATTTTTAGAACACATAGCTTCGTCCTGGCAGATTTACAAATCCCATCATGAGGGGTTAGTGTATTTCACTGCATAGGGAAGGATTCTCTTCTTTGTCTCTGAAACCCTGGAGCTTCTACATAACGACTTGTTAACCTTTCCATAATATTATTCAATGATGCAAAAGTCTAATACTTAATTCTAAGTCATGGTTCTGTGAGAGTCTTTTCCTTCTGGAAGTTACCTTTTTTCAAAGCATTAATAAAATTATGATAATGATCCGTATTTCTTGTCTTATTCAAGTAGTTATCTGAAGAGTCATGTGTAAATTTTTATGAATTTAAGCATATTTTTAAAACTCCAAGGGGATACGTTTTTCAAAGAATCTATAATTAATCTCATAAAGCCATGAGTTTTTCCTTAAAGGGAAAATTCAGTTATTAATTATCCTGCATTCATAGATAGGTATCTTCACTTACCACAAATACTAAAAGTATCAATAATGTATGGAGAGTAATTAATAATACAAAATCATTTTACAAAAAGTGGGAAATGAGAAAAAAAGATTTATCCTCCTGGCCTATTACTATGAGTATGTAATCTCATATTTGATGTATCTTTGAGCACATTGTATCTACTTGAAATAAGAAATGTTTAATTAAACTGGAAAATAACCACTTATGACTCCAGGGTAACTTTTTTGCTGCTCCATAATTACGATCTTTTCAATATGACTTTAAAAAAGTAGCATCTAATTTCATTATGCTTAACCTAAATTATCCTTTAGATTTTTACATTTACATATTTGTATGTACACATATACATATATACACACATAACATTTTATATATACATGTATATTTGTATATATTTATATGTATCTATTTTTATATATTTAATAAGTATATTTTTATATATTATATGTATATATTTTATATATTTAATAATTTTATATTTCATAAAATTATTATACATATGAGATATGGCTTGGCTGTGTCCTCACTCAAATCTCACCTTGAATTGTAATAATCTCCACGTGTCAAGGGCGGGGCCAAACGGAAATAATTGAATCATGGGGATGGTTTCCCCCATACTGTTCTAGTGGTAGTGAATAAGTCTCACGAGACCTGATGATTTTATAAATGGAGTTCCACTGCACAAGCTCTCTTGCCTGCCACCATGTAAGACATTCCTTTGCTCCTCTTCCGTCTTCTGCCATGATTGTGAGGCTATCCCAGCCATGTGGAACTGTGAGTCCATTAAACCTCTTTCTTTTATAAAGTAGCCAGTCTCGGGTATATCTTTATTAGCAGCATAATACAATATATAAATGCATATGTTGACAATGCTCAACTTTATCTGAGCCCTGTGTTCCAGGAAATCAGGGATGGTTAAGAAATCCCCCCATCCTTTTGTGTTCCTCGAAAGACCTTACTTACTGCAAAGAACCCCTCTTCCCCATAGGACTTAGCTAAGACTCATGGAATCTCCCTTGTTTATCTGTGACATGGCCATACACAGACCTTTCAAATTCCTTTCTTGCCTCATAAATGACTAGCTGAACTGTTTGTCTGTTTGTGTCCACTAACCAATCTGGACAAAATATTGATACTTACTAACTGGACTTGGCCAAACTTTAATTAGGCTTCTCTCTTCCCCTTAGGCCCTGGAACTTTGACAGCCTCTCCTTAATCGCCTCTTACCAAGAAAGGACTGACCACAGGAAAGATGTTTCCTCACTGTAGGATCAACTGTGGGATCACGCGACCCACTCCCTCATATGTGCTTCTTTCTGACCTTCTTTGCCCTTCCCTATAAAAGAAAAATCCTTTCTGCCTGGCCTTTCAAATGCTTACAGATCTTAAGGTAGGAGCATTCTCCCCGTTACAATAGTTCCCCTATCACAGCAGTCCCCTCTCCTTATTGTGATAATTCTTTTGAACAGATTCTCTATCTAAATTCAGATTTGACTTTATTTGACAATGTCTGTGTGCGTACCATATATCTGTGTATATATGTATATATAGATACACACACACACACACACATTCAGAGAAGTGAACTCATTCTGCTCTGATTTGGATTAACAATAAGGAAATTAGATAGATGTAGCCCATTTTTGTCTTCCTTGAGCAACAATACCAGAAAAGGAGCTTGTGAGTATAAAACCTACAAGGGCTGTAAGGAACCAGAATGAAACAAATTGGTTATCAATGTTTTCTTTCCACTTAAATCACTGTAAGAAATAGTTAATGCAGAGTTAAGACATCAAACTCACTTAAGCTACAACTCACCTTAGGCTAAAACTCTGTGCGTAAGAAACAAATTTTCTCTAAGGAAAATTTTCCTGAAAGAAAAGTAAGACCTTCAATAACTTCACAAGTTGGAGCCAAGTCCTCTGGTCTATGATGCATCTATTCATTAGGATCCTGCCACTTTTGAATTATTCAGATTCATTATAAAATGCAGCTTTCATCTGAAAAAAAAAAAGTGTACCTCCAAGAGATGCTAAATTTAGTTCTACTGGAGATAAAGTGGTGTGTGCTTCCATAATCATGTCAACAGCCCGGCTTTTATCTCTACTAAACTGCTGGGCAGCACAGCTGGGATGCAGCCACCCAAGGCAGAAATCTGGACACCACGTAACCAGTCTGCCTATTGCTAAGAAGCATTAACATTCTATTTGAACTGTCCTATATTGTTGGATAAGAGCGGTTTGAAATAATGTTTTATACTTGTGGCTTTTTTTAAATTATAGATGCATCAATTATACTTCAAAAAATTTACCCATATATCTAACACTAATACTAATATTCTATATTATATAACTCTCTCTCTCTCTCTCTGCATCTTTTCAGCTTTAAATTGTAGAAATTTCTCAGAAACCAACCTTATAACATCCTCCTCTGCAACTATAAGCTATCAAATGAATTTTATGGATACACATGGTTATAAAACTTTGCTGCAGATTATATTTTAGAAGGTGGATGATTAAATTAATTTGTAATTAATATGGCCAGATTTGATATAATAACAAATTAGCCATAATGCTAATGAGTGGTAATTAAATGAGCAAGGCAGAAATTTTAGAACTCCCCAGACCATGTTGAAGAGGTCCAGCACATCTTTATTTTGATGTGTTTTCTTTTCACCATTATTTTCAAATTGTTTTGGCAACCACACTCAAGTATCAAGATACAAGGCAGGGTTTTGGAATCCATGAAAGGCTAGAATATTTACTCACCACTGAACTGGTATTTCCTCGTGGAAGACTTCCCTGACCTCTCCCATTAGGTCAAATCCCATTGCACACTCTCATAGTGCCATGCACTTTTTTAAGGCACCCATCATAAGGACAAATTTAACACACATCATGTGATTGTTAAATGACAGCTTCCCCCACTAGACTGTCAGCTCTGAGACCAGAAGGCCACATTTTTATTCACCAGTACATTCCCAAGCACAAAGCCTGTCACCTAGTAAAGACGTAACAGATACATTTGTTGAATTAATAAATTTGGTTTCATCAAAAATAAAATAAAATAAAAATTTGTTAAATTATTGTTTGCTAATTTATGGATTAGAAGCCTCATTTATGCATTGCACTTCCTTATTTATAAATGTCAGTGTGGAAATAAACAACAACACCTTCTTGAGGTGGGAGAGAAGGGTCTTTATTTTGCACTAATTAGCCAAACAATAACAAGATTCTACAAATGTGTCTAGGAGAATCTTTTCAAATACCTAGTCCAAGGATAAATATATCAAACTTAGTTTATAACCCCCAGATAGATGCTATGCCTTCTAAATGTATACTCTACACTTTATAAGGCCTAATAATATTTTCTTTTGTGCATAAAAACAATGGTACTGACATATGAGATTCAAGCTGTTTTTCTAGAAGTGATCCATCCATTCTCTCCCTTCTGCCACCCACCTTCTTCCTGGTAATCAATGATATCCATTGTAAAGCAGCTGGCTAAGATTCCAAGTGAGTTTAGGGATTACTAGGTTGAGCGAAACTAAACTGGCTGCCACTGGAATAAGACCCTCAATTTTGGCTTCATCCCTATTTTGCCCCTCCCAATTGCATTCACCAAATGTTTCTGGCACGACTGTTACCATAACTGTTTGCCAAAATTCCAACATTATTTTTAAACATTTAATAGACAAAAACATTAAAATAAACTTTACAACAAAAGGAAAATTGAAGAAGTAAATGTTGCCTAGAGAAGACACAGAATAGATTCTGCTGTAACTCCTCAGTTGATAAAGGACAGATTGTAGGTCTGAACAGTAGAACTGTGGCTGTGGAGGAGGGGGCATGAGGAAGAAATATGAAAGGAGTATAGCCTTTGTAAAGTTTTTGCTAGAGGCAAGGCTCTTAAACTTCCTCTGTCCCATCAAGAAATGGCAGCTGGCAATGTCCAGACTAAAAGCCAATGAATAGAAAAGCTGTCCAAGAGGAACAAGAGGAGGCTGGCTGGGCTCTCAGGGGTCCTGGGTCTGGTCTTCTGCTTTGGTATTGTTGTTGTTTTGCTTTGCTTTCGTGATTCCCAATCGTACCTGTCCAAGGACTCATCTGTATCCATTCGCTCAGGGGTGATCAGGCCCTGGGAAGCTGATTCATGCTAACCAAGCTCATAGGAGATGGACCAATAAAAAAGGAAGTTAACTGATTTACTTACAAAGAGAAATGTGACTACTGGGCAGATGGAACTAGTTATACCACTTGGTCAATTCATTCTATTTTCCACTAGAAAAGTATACCTGGGAAACTAGATTGAGAACAGAGAGTTGCTTTGTAAATATAGTGTTGTAAATAAATTGATCTCAAGCTATACTCTCTCGCTGTAGCTTTCTGCACTAACCACTGACTACTGACAGTAGGCATATTCTGTCAAGGTGATTGAAATATTCATACTAGATGGACAGGACACTCACTCCCTTAGATAAGTAAAATAATAAATATAAAGCACTTGGTAGGATACTTGATACACAGAAAGTGCTCAGTTAATACAAATCATTATTATTATGGTGCTGTAAGTATTTTGACAATATAGCATAGTGGGATGACAACATGGCCTTTAGAGTTAAATCCTTGCTCCATCACTCACTTCCTATATGCCAGTGGGAAGGCTCTTAACCTCTTGAGCCTCATTTCCCCTATCTGTAAAACGGGTATAATAAGAGTAACTTTACAGGGTTATCCTTAAAAGTAATTAAAATGTTGTGTAAAAATCACTTGATTATTGTAAGCACTGAATGTTCATTTTTAATAATAAAAATAACAAACACTTGTATAGCATGTGCCAGATACTGCTTTATATATATTTACTCATTTAGTCCACATTATAACCCTATGAGGCAGGGATAGTTGAAGAACCTGTCACTGGTAGATTGTATTTACCAATACCTGCTCCTCTTCCCTGAGGTTTACATTTGTCCCACTCCACTGAAATCAGACTTGACTGTGGCTTGCTTTGACCAGTCAAATGTGAGTGGAAGGGACATGTGACTCTACTGGGCGGAAGTTTTTAAAGCCCATTTTTGCATCCCTACCTCTGGGATTGCAGAAGTGCTTGCTGGGATGGAGTCTCCTTTAGCCTGTGTTCCTGAGTGACCATTACTTACCTGTGACGGACATGTAGTACAAGCAAGAAATAAGCCATCATGTTATACTGCAGTAGATTTTCAGATTTTCGTTACTATAGCACAACCCAGCATACCCCAACTGATACAAGAGCATAGAGATAAAACAAAATTTTCCCAAGGACACACAGCTAGGAAGTGTCTGGCTGCAGCATCTGCATACTTAATCACTTTGCCTGCTGTTTCTCAATAATTGATAATATAATAATATCAATATTAAGAATGGTGTATTATTAATGCATTATTGTTGTTGTTTGGAGGTCTGTTTCTAGACTTTGTAAATATGTTTTTTTCTGAATACTCAAAAGGAATCCTAGCCTTTCTCTAGATTCTACAGCAACAACAGCTGGCAGATGCCAGAGACACCACTGGAAAAGTTCTCAATAGACAATGTGGATGATACTGGGCATGTTCCTTCTTTATATACCCTCAGGCAGCCCCCAAAGGCATGGTCACTATGTCTGTTGGAAGAGCCTGGTTTGAACATTCACACTAACAGTGCCCTCTCCACAGTATCTCATAGAATGATTTTAAATATCTATGGCCAGTAAGTGAAGGGTAGCCCACTTCTCACTTTCACTCAGCTTTCAGAGATGGATGCCTCTCCTCATACTTCTTTTCCCATTAGCCCATCATCTGTTTCCTTTCTTTTGTCTCTCAACAATGAACAGAGACTTCAAATGTGTTTTCAGGCTCTAACTGAAAGCATATTTCTACACTGACATCCATGTAATTTCCTCTATGTAGCAAGATTCCCCAGAACTGTAAGGTCCTGAAATTCGGGAATTCAGTGAGGGAATCTGCCTGGGTTAGAAACATAACCACACACGGAGAAGTGAGAAGCTTCAATCTCTGCTCTTCCCACGGAAATTGAAAATGTTTTAGATAAAAGCAGAAGGAGCAAAGGCTTAAGTAGTGATAAAAAGCAAAAGCATTAGGGGGAAAAACAATGGTCACATATACTAAACATAAATTTATAAAAGCAGCCCAGAATCATGGCACACATTGGAATGCATTACATTATAAGTTGGAAATCTATCCAGGAAAAGTGTAAATACATATTTAATAGGAATGACCATTGAAGAGATAAGAGTTTTATTCATTTTTTATTTATTGCCTGTTATTCAACTAGTAATCAATGAAAGTCATGAATAAATAAGAAGGGCAGCTACTTCTTAGCCGTTTTATTTCTTCTTTAAGCTCTAGTGATTACCTACTTCACAGTTTTTCCTTTGTAATAAAATACTTATTAATTATATTTCTTTAATATTATTTTTATATATCTCTACTTGATACTTGTCCAGCCTGCTAAAATTGATTTTTATATAAAACTTTTAAAAACACAATGTAATAAAATTTAGTTTCTTAAAATAGCCAACAGGACAAGTTAGAAAAATATATATTGCGAAAGCTCACTAAAATGCTCCCCTTGGGTTCTTTCTAATTTCAGTTTTATAGATGTGATCACCTTTACAATGCAGTTCTTTTTGTACTTAAAAAGTCAAATCACTCTGGATAGAGTTCAAGACTTTAGATGAATTCCACTTCATTGCAAATAGCATTTTATCAGTAATATAGTGTAAGTCCACATCTTGCTCCCAAGAGATCTTCAGAACTCTCATGAGAGAAACACTTCCAAAATTACTAACAATGTACTAGAATATGTTGGCTATGGAAGTGAAGTTGTAGTATCCCTTTCTGAAAGCCTTAAAAAACAGGAAAAATTTCCATTGTGAGATTTTAATATTATGTTAACAACCAAATATCTATAGTTTGAATGTTTGTGTCCCTTCCAAAATTCATGTTGGAACTTAATCCCCAATGCAATAATATCAAGAGGTGAGGCCTTTAGGAGGTGATTAGTGCCTTATAAAAGGGCCGGAGGGAACTAGCTAGGCCCTTTTACCTTCTTTTGCCTTTCTTTCCCTTTAGCCATTTGAGGAGACACCGTTCCTCCCCTCTGAAAGACGAAGCAAGAAGTCACCATCTTGGAAGGAGAGACTGTGCTCTCACCAGACACTAAATCCACTCCTACCTTGATCTTGGATTTCTCAGCCTCAAGAACTGTTAGAAATAAATTTCTGTTGTTTATAAATTACCCAGTCTCAGGTATTTTATTATATCAGCACAAGAAGGACATCATGGAGAAGAAACAGAGGGAAAGGTCTTTTAACAAGTGAGGGTGGAATGGAATGGAGTTATTTTGATCCAGTGATTGTCTTGAAAAGGCAGTGAGGACTGAATCATCCTATCATCCTAAATAAACACAATGGCTATGTAAGGAGACCAATTTCATGTACAATAGTGAAAAAGAAAGAAAGGAAGAGCAAATTGACTGCTACAGTTGGATACAGACATATGGCAAAAGTGTGGAAAAATGCAAAAGATAGGCTAAGCAAGTCCCTACACTGGACCCTTGTAGGCGCTAGAATATGAATTACAGAAAAACACAAGTGTGGGATCTTCCAGAAGCACCTTGATTTCAGTTTCCTTGCTAAATACTAAGTCCTGGTCTCTGGAACAATTTGGACACTGTAATTATAATTCTTATTCACTATATTGTAAAGTTAGTCATGTGTCTTTCTGCAATTTTTTCTCCAGCTTCCCTGTCATTTTAAATATCAGATAAATGTAATATTGAACTGCAGAAAACACTAAACAATTTATTTTTCAGTCTCAGCTCAATTTACTCTAAAGCCAATGCCCCTTTGCACCACTCCATGCTGTCAATCCCCCAACTTGCTGAGGGCACATTTCTCATTTTTTTTCCAGCTCCTTCCTTACTTATTGGAAATTACACTGGAATTAAATACTTTTAGAAATACAAACCAACACATTTAACCAGAATTGGTTAATTCCCACTCCCTCTCTGTAGATAGTAGGGAATACTAGTCTAAATCATGTATAAGGAAACTTTTTCAGTAGGCAACGCAGAATTGTATAGGTAAGTCATACCACAGCCTCCTAATTCAGTGATTATGTCTTTCCAGGATGGTTATTAATCATTCAACCAACTGGAAGCAAGGTAAATTGAATCTACTAAACTTATAAACAAAGAGCATTTATTAAAATACTTAGAGGAGCTCTGAAAATCAATAGCAAGGCTGGAGAATCAAGTAGGAACCAAATGTTTCAGATCTAACGCATAAGAACTAAAGGAAGAATCTTACAGAAAAAGATATATTCTTAGAGCAGCACCACTGGAATAAAAAGTCTCCAACAGAGCCCAGGCTCTTTTTCTCTCAGCTAATAATTCAAATTCAAAGGAGATCATTTGCCTAGCTCTTGGGGAAAGGACATCAGATTAACAGACCCCAAACTCAATGGAGGAGAAAAAGGAGCTATTGGAAGTGTGGAAATATTCTCTACTCTTGTTTAGTAGTAGTCCACTACTCTAGTGCTCAAGCTGAAATACCAGCAGCTAGTATGTGAGTTATAATAATAGAAAATCAATTCTGTCTGAAAAGCTCTCTCTTGGAATAATTTGAACAGCATTTGCTCAATCACATCTAGCAATCAGCTTCTGTCACTAAACCAAACAAAAACATTAAGAAATCTCTGACAACACTAAGTGGGCTTAAGTCAGAAGTTAACAAAGAAATAAAAATAACAAAAACCTGGTTTCTCCATGTTCATCTTCACCTGGCAAACAAACAAAAATAACAGCTAACATATATGCTGTCTAGTTTTGTGCACTGTGACTTACATCTTTTGTATGTATTATCTCATTTAATTCTCACAAAATCTGGGATGTCGGTATTATTACCACCTTGAGGGAGATTACATAACTTGGCTAGTCTCACCACTATCAGGTAATCACACAGGGCCTACATTCTTATTCCTGCACTAGGCTGCCCGGACCCAGTGGGACTGATATGGTTTGGCTGTGTCCCCACCCAAATGTCATCTTGAATTGTAGTTCCCACAATCCCCACATGTTGTGGGAGGGACCTGGTGGGAGGTAATCAAATCATAAGGGAGGTTATCCTCATGCTGTTCCCGTAATAGTGAGTGAGTTCTCACAAGATCTGATGGTTTTATAAGGGGCTTTTCCACCTTTTGCTCAGCACTTCTCCTTGCTGCTGCCATATGAAAAAGGACATGTTTGCTTCCTCTTGCACCATGATTGTAAGTTTCCTGTGGCCCTCTCAGCCATGCTGAATTGTGAGACAATTAAACCTCTTTCTCGTATAAATTAATTACCCACTCTCGGGTATGTCTTTATTAGCAGTGTGAGAAAATACTAATACAGGGACTCAGCCACATGGATGGAGTTTTAGAGGAAGCAGAACAGTGTAGTGGATAGAACCATGGACATGAGTTAAAAATTGCAGGCTGGCCATTTACTAGCTGTGTGACTCCAGGCAAGAAATTTCAACCCCCACAAGCCTCAATTTCCTCATTTGTGAGATGGGGTGAGCCCTATCAGAGTCAGCATGTCATGATGCAAGATTGCACTGTTGTGGCAAGGAAGAAAGGGGAAATGTACATAAAGTACCTACCCTTGAGTGCTGATCACAAAATAAGTGCTGAACAATTGATGGCCATTATTAGTTACATGTCTGTCTCTCCTTATAGACTAGTCTTGGAGACCCAGGTAATCCTCTTGATATTTGTATCCCTAGCACCTTTCTGTGACGGGCACATTAACAAGCCCATATAAAATCTTCTGAACATAAAATGTTTATATCAGGGTATACACTGCCACATTATAATCTAGGGTTATAATAAGCACCTCTTTAACACTACAGCTTTAGGTCATCCCTGCTCCTTAAGAAAATGATGCCTTATCCATCCCCCTCCTCCACTGGCCTCAGACTAACTTCATGAGGTCAGGGTCTGTAGCTCATGTTCTCCATGTATCCCCAATGCCTAGCACAGAGCCCAATGCATAGTAGGGGCTTACCACTTGTGGACTGAATTTTTAATAGACATTTGTAATATGTCTTACAGTTAACCTAACACTTTCACATAAACATGTGCAGCATCTCTGCAGCACAGGTTAAAGACACAGGGTCTGGAGCCAGACTGCCTGAGCTCAAAATTTAGTTACACCATTTACTAGCTGAGCGCCCTCAGGAAATACACACAGACTTTCAATGCCTCCGTTTTCTCACCTGTAAAATGAGATTAATAACAATACTGAGTTGGTGTGAGTATTAAATTGTTAATTCATATAAACCTCATAAAACAGTACCTAGCACAAAATGAGTGTTCTTTAAATGTCCAGCAATTATTAATTTTGTTTGTAGCTATTTTTCTCCCATTTAGCTGTCAAGAATATATTCTGTCTGCCTAAATCATTTCTTTTTTCATGTAAGAAAATATAAAAAGTGGCATATTTACTTCAAAATTCCAAAATTCATGTGCAGCAGAGAGCAAATCATAATCTCAAGAAAATGACTTCCAAAGCTATTTGCAAAAAGAAATGTATTTATAGGAACTGTTCTTAAAATAAAAATCCTCAATGGCCCTAGATATTTTGTACTTTGTCGCTTCGAAATCATTTGTGTTGGAACCTTCCCCAGAATCATTTGTCATTATTCTTTCCACAAACAAGAACAGCCATATTGACTTGAATGTAAGTATTCATGTGAGTAAACACACACACACACACACACACACACACACACATACACCAGGCAAATTAATCTCACACATGGGCTGTACCCTGCCTGCACAGAAAACCTCATTGCCTTATTAAGGCAAAAACCATGTCAATTCCAGTATGCAGCTCCCCATCTCCTAGAGAATGAACCTAGAGATCAAGCCACACATTCCTGAAGGCATCACTTGACCCAACTTCAAACGATACTACAAGGCTACAGTAATCAAAACAGCATGGCATTGGTACAAAAACAGACATATAGACCAATGGAACAGAATAGAGAGCTCAGAAATAATGCTGCACACCTACAACCATCTCAGCTTCAATAAAGTCAACAACAACAAGCAATAGAGAAAGGACTCCCTATTCAATAAGTGGTGCTGGAATAACTAGCTAGTCATGTGCAGAAGATTGAAATTGGACCTCTTCCTTATACCATATACAAAAATCACTCAACATGGATTAAAGACTTAAATGTAAAACCTGAAACTATAAAATCTCTGGAAGCTAACCTAGGAAATACCATTCTAGACATAGGACCTAACAAAGATTTCATGACAAAGACACCAAAAGCAATTGCAACAAAAACAAAAATTGACAGTATGATCTAATTAAAGAACTTCTGCACAGCCAAAGAAACTATCAAGACAGCAAACAGACAACCTACAGAATGGGAGAAGATATTTGCAAACTATTCATCCAATGAAGGTCTAACATTCAGAATTTATAAGGAACTTAAATTAACAAGCAAAAAATAACCCCATTAGAAAGCAGGCAAAGGACGTGAACAGACACTTTTCAAAAGAAGACATACACGCGGCCAACAAGCATATAAAAAGGTGTTCAACATCACTAATCCTTAGAGAAATCCAAATCAAAACCACAGTGAGATATCATCTCACAGTCAGAATAGCTAAAAGTCAGAAAATAACACATGCTGGCAAGGTTGTGGAGAAAAGCGAATGTTTATACAACGCTGGTGGGAATGTAAATTCATTCAGCCATGTGGAAAGCAGTGTGACAATTTCTCAAAGAACTTAAAACAGAATTACCATTTGACCCCAGCAATCCCATTAGTGGGTATATACCCAAAGGAATATAATTCCTTCTACCATAAAGACACATGGACATGTCTGTTTGTCACAGCACTATTCACAATAGCAAAGCATGGAATCAACCTACATGTCCATCAACAGTGGACTGGATAAAGATAATGTGGTACATATACACCACAGAATACTACACAGCCATAAAAAAGAATAAGATCATGTCCTTTGCAGCAACATGGAGCTGGAGGGCTTTATCCTAAGCAAACTAATGCACAAACAGAAAACCAAATACTATATATTCTCACTTATAAGTGGGAACTGAACAATGAGACCACATGGACACAAAGAGAGGAACAGCAGACACCAGGGACTATTTGAGGATGGAGGGTGGGAGGAGAGAGAGGGTCAAAAAACTACCTACTGCATACTAGGTGCTTATTACTTGGGTGACAAAATAATCTGCACTCCAGCCCCCCGTGACACACAGTTTACCTATATAACAAACCTGCACATGTAACCCTGAATCTAAAGTAAAGGTTTAAAAATCCAAACCATCATATTTAATCCTTGACATTTCTCTACACATTGGAGAGATGAGGAGGAGAAAAGTAAAGGCACAGGGGACATCTGAATGTTTCATCTACCTTCAATACTGTAATGTTCCAAGCAAAGCTCTCAGTTGCTTTGTTGAGTTTTCTTCCCTTCAAGCCTTCTTTTGCCCCCAAATTATGAAGTTCTTCATGGAACTCCATCCCTTTGAAGAAAGAATGCATAAGAAATCTGAGTGTATATCTCAGAAAAATGGGCATCTTATAATGAAAATATTATCAGTAAAATATAATTTCACATTCCTGTCTTCTCATAATTTCCAAATCCCTAAATTGAATCATCCTTTTCATTCTGTTCATCCCACCAAGGAGCTGTCCTTATGCACAAATTGACAATAGTCAATGCATTAAGCTAAACTGTATTTAAAACAGCCAGGAGCCATAGAAAATGACATGAGAAGAAAAAAAGTAAATTCTATGGGTACAAAAAAATAGGAAGAATGAATAAGACCTAGTATTTGATAATACAACAAGATGACTATAATCA
Source organism: Pongo abelii (assembly GCF_028885655.2). Taxonomy (NCBI): domain Eukaryota; kingdom Metazoa; phylum Chordata; class Mammalia; order Primates; family Hominidae; genus Pongo; species Pongo abelii. Next base: position 101,123,378 of record NC_071996.2, on the reverse strand, counting down.
ACAATAAGTTAATTGTACATTTAAAAGTAACTAAAACAGTATAATTGGATTGTTTGTAACACAAAAGAGAAATGCTTGAGGGGATGGATGCCCCATTTTTCATGATATAATTGTTACACATTACATGCTTGTATCAGAACATCTCATGTACTCCAAAAATATATACACCTCCTATGTACCCACAAAAATTAAAAATTAAAAAAATTTTTAATAAGTAAATAAGTAAGAAGCAAATTATTCCAACAGGTTACATCAACCTTGTTTGTCCTCTTCCTGGTTTATGCATGGAATGGTTTGATGTGTCAATGGCAACCATATGTGAGGAATGCATATGTCTTATTTTTCTTTATGAACCATCCCTGTCACTTAATAGTAGGTCCTGGAACCCACATAGATAACAATGAGTAATTAGTAATGTTGAACTAAAAATAAAAAGGCTTTTTTAAAAATAGCATTTTGGGAAACACCCAAGTGTTTCAGATTTGGGAATGACCTTAAAGTATTTTTAGTTCAACCATCTGCTCAAGCTTGAAGATTATGAAAACCATCACCATCACGTTTCTTCAGCCTTTGTCTTAGCACCTTAAAGATGGAAATCATATTCTCTTATGAACAGCTCATTCCATCTTCGGAAAGCTATGACTGATATCAAGCCAAAAATCTCCTTCCTTGGAACTTCTACTCCTTGGTGCTAGCTGGACACAGACCAAAAAGGTCTAAACTCTTTCTACAGTGCAAGCTTTTAGATATTTGAAGAAAGATATTGAGTAAAATCCCTTCAAGTCTTCTCTAGGTTAACCATTCGAACATATTCAGCTTGCCAATGAAACTCTTCTTTAAGGAAGGCATCCAGGCAAGGCCACTGCATTGCCCAGTTTCCTGGAGCTGAGCTCTGTGGGAACTTGCCTCCAGGAGTGAACACTGTACTCAAAATAGGTTTGGAGAAGCCTACATGAGGTCTCCTTGTTCTAGTTTTTATATTTTTCTCCTTGTTCTAGTTTTTATATTTTTATTAATGCAGCCTAAGACCACGTTAACTTTCCTGGTGCTAACATCACAAACATAGCACATAGTAAAGAATATGAGTGTGGAGCCCAGCTCTACCACTTACTAGCTATGTGAGCCTCGGAAAGACCCTGACATCTCTGGTCTTCAGTTTCCTCATGGGTGACATGTGGTTAACAAGTGGGTTTACCTCATGGGACAGAGGTAAAGCTTAAGTGAATCAGTACATATAAAGATCTCAGAGCAGTGCCTGGCACCATGTAAGTATCAGGTATTATTATTTTTGTGCTTCCTGTCAACAGAAACATCTAAGCCTGCTGGTCAGCCAGTGAAAAGCACCATTTTAAAAGTTTGTTCTGAATTCAAAGGTCAGCTCCACCGCAGGCTGATATGGCACCTAGGGTAAGTCACTCAGTCTCTCAGAATCTCAGGTGCCTCATCTATAAATCGGATATAATGATGATTACTTTGCAGAGCTGTCATGAGTAAGATAGTGTGTGTGCTTGGTATAGCATATGCAATGTATCAAGCAGTTGCTACTGTTGTCGTCTTCCTCGTCATAATCATTATCGGGTATGTGGATAGAGAAGGCTGTGGATCCAGGAGATGAAAGCACAAGGGTGTGGATGAAGGTGAACAGAAATAAACAAGTGTACTCTCACAGATATGTGACTCATCCCATACTTAAAAAGAAAGAACAAATCTAAATCTAAAGTGAAGACTAGTAATGGGGCAAAAGCCTGGAAGATTAATAGGATTTTGGTTCCAATTGTAAAACTGAAGTGGGTTTTAGGGGACTGTATGGAACCATAGCTTCAATACCAGCAGTAGAAGGTTTTGATGGGGTTCCAAACCACAAAACTAGATTCAGAAACCCTCATCCCTCTAGACTTCTTCAGACATGACCCCAACCCTGTACGCTCACATACAACCCACCTATTATCACTTGGATTTCGTCTGTACTAAACAAAGACTAAAGTGAAACTTAAAGTATAGTTAAGCATTGCTATAAAATAACTGCATTTTAAGAGAAGAAGCAGAAAGTTTCTGAAAAAAAACTACCAAGAATTATTATAGTTTCTAAACAGAAAAAAATTAAAAACAATTACCTGCTTTCTGACACTGTACAATCTTTTCCTGGACTGTGTCCGCCATTTCTATGAGAAACCGGCTCTCTTGAATCATCTGTTACAAAATAAACATCAAAAAGGTGGTTGTCAGAATCCTTGAACTGGCTCATTGGGAAGACAACATACAGAGAGACCCACATGATACCGCCAGTAAAAGGAACCCATAGTCTCACCACAACAGATGGGAGGGGGAAGGATAAGCTCTGTTCCAACCCCCATCCATCCTAACACTGAGGCTAGTGTCACCTTCCTTATGATTACTCCCTTGTGTAACATGCTTGGCACACAGTGGGCACCAAACAAGTAGCTGTCGAATAAATGTATATACATTCCTTATGTCCCAGGTCATATTCATAAATACCTAATTCCACTCCCTTAACATCAAAGATTACTGCAATATCAAGGCAAGTGGTATTGGAACATAATAGCAATGAGAACCAGAACAGGGTTGTTTATCCTTCCAGAGGCAGCAAAGTCACCTTTAAAAATATTATCTGCTCCATTTTATCCTCCCTGTCTCTCCCCCACCCCGCTCCTACCAAAAAAATGAAGTATCTCCTATTTTATCCAAATTCTTTCAAAGCTCCCTGTGCAGCACTCAAAGGTGGGCTTGAAGTCCCACTCAGCTACCAGTAGGCTCTGGTCCTTCCGATCTCACTCCTTCCTAAGTACCACTTCCAGAATCATCATCCAGAACTACAGTACTAACTAATTCCTGGCTTTGTCATTTTCTCCCTTGCTTACTGAATGAAGTAAAATTTTTCTAACCTAGAGCTATGGTGTTCCAGTTCCCCTAAGTCTCAGTTGACATGGATGAATCACGCTTCTCTAAACGCAGCCTACTTGTTCCTCCTCTCACACATTTCTTTCTATTAGGGAAACTTTCTTAAGCCATCTGACCTGATCAAAATCCTGCCAGGCCTCAAAGCTCACTTCAGTGCCCTCTCCTCTATTAGTTTCCTGATTTCCCCTTCTGTCTCCTTCTCACTCCCCATATTCCCAAAACATTCTATTTTTTTTAATCTGTTCATGGAATTTTTTATTTTCTATCTTATGATTTATTCTTTACCTATATTATTTCCATCTTGTTACTTCTCCAGTAAATCGTAATTCCAGTAGAGCAGGGACTCAATCTTATTCAGCTTTGTATTTCCAGATGCATCCATCCATTTACATAATCACTTTTTTTCCCCGTTTTGCTTTTATGATACTTAATTCTTCTCCCTGTCTGCTACCCACATATGTGTGTGCAATAAAACATTTTATTTATTACTGACCACTTCTCAAACTTGTAATTATCTTTTTGAACTCCCATCTCTCTTTTTGTCTCTAGATTTCTCTACTCTTTTTTTTTCTAGACTTCCTCATTTTTCTGTAATTTTGTATGCTCTTAATTCTCTTTCAAATTAAGTACTGAAAAATAAGCATAAAGCTTTTAATAGGATTACCCCTGTAGAAATATAATACTCAAACATCAGAAAGTAAAACAAATGTTAAAACTTTATTACATGCTTATTTGAGGTAAAATAAATTTAGGATCAAAACATACTCCAAAACCTTATAGTTCAAGTTCTTCTCAAAAGCCCCCAAGTAAATATTTGTTAACCCCGTGGTATAAGTTGTTTCTGTTTTTCCCACTGTCTAATAAACATCATAAAGAGATAATCAAGTAAAATTTTACCTCAAAACAAGCTTCTCTTTGAGATTCCTCAGAAATAACCTGAAATCTTTTAGTAATAAAAGTCCCAAATTGTGTCCTCACATATCTCATCATTAATATTCTCAGAACATAAAATCATTGCTCATATGAAATTGTTTCATAAGGGGATTTGATTTTTCTCTATGTCAACAGCTTCTATTGTATTGAGAATTATAAATTTATTCTATTTTCTGCAGTCAACTTTCAATTATTAGTAGCTATAGAAAAAACAAATGAGATGAATAGCTAAAATGTACCAATAATCCAAACCACAATTTAAGTCAAAAATTTCAAATTTTCCTCTCAACTAAGTAATTTATCTAAGTTGTCAGGGAGAAAAAAATGGTCGATTTAAGTTTCATCTCCTTCCTAGATCTCTAACTGATACTAATGGAAATAAAATACAAAGCGCAAAAGCCAAGCAGAGAAGGTGAGAAGATGTCCTCAGATAATCCCTGAGCTGGGAAGTCAGCACGACTCAGCCATGACGGCTGGGTTGACTCAGTCGATAGAATTTGGCAGTGGCCTGATTTACATATCTGATGTCTCAGCCTGAGCTGCTAGTTGCCTTTGCCTGTTGTAGTAATACAAAGAGCTTTTCTCTGGTTCTGTCACATGAATATCTCCTAATGGATCTTATTTCCTTGTCAGGGCTTTGTCTCTAAAAGAATAGAGGACTTACCCAGATAAAGGTTGACATTACTTTATGCATTAGATGTATCCAGAGCAAGAGTGTGTAAAGTTACCAGTTAAGAGTAAAATTATGTCTTTAAAAAGAAAACTTTACTGAAGGGGGCAGTGATACTGTTACTCAAAGATGGATTAAATTGTCCAGCTTTTGTGAAGAAACTATCCTTCCAGCTCTTTCCAGTAAGAAGTTTAACTAATTGCCCAGAATCATTGCAGAGTCAATGTAATTATTTAATAATACTGAAAAGATGCACTTTCATCACATTAGGACTCAAAAATCTTACATAGATTCCCATTTTATCCTGAATTAGACCTAAATTCCTAGAACCACGATCTTTCTACTTAGAAGTTATCTTAAAGACAGTCTATCATGGACAACCACATTTTATAGACGAAAAACCTGAGCTAAAACTTAGCTTGCTTAAAGCCACACAACTAGCTAGTGAAATAATTTAGACTAGAATCTAGGCATTCTTGAGGAGCAGACCATATTAAACTGTAGAATTCCTATTGCAAGTGCAAGTTGGTAATAAACACTTAATAAAGTAACATTCATCAAATTAAGCATCATGAAAATAAATTTTGCCATGACTGCTTTTCCCTCCAAGTCTAATTCACAACACGCATCAACCATGATAAATATTTTTTCATATGAAACATAGGAAGAAATGTATTTACTTGAGTCCTCTGTTTTTTCAGGAAGGAGTTAGGAACTTTGGAGAAGCTATTGCTCGAGAAAATGTGAGTCAATAAAAAGCTAATCTACTCTAGACATTTTTGTCCTCTCCTTTTCAGAACACTGGAATAATTCCTCTAGCTCTTTTCCTTCTAAGCAGAAAAACTAGGTTTTGATTCTATGGTTCTGCAGTGGCTCATCTTTTCAGATCATTTAAAACAAGATGACTTTTATTAAACTTGGTACATTTGTAAATCAGATTGCTCTTACAAATATATTTGCTAACTAGAATGAAGATTATTTCCTTTCATCTCAAGTTCCTTAAATATTTAAAATGAAACAAATAAAAGCATTGCTAATAGATTGGCATCTTGTTTTTAAGCAATCAAGCCTGTCAATGTGGTCAACTCTCGGTCATACAGAAACAAGTGTAAAGTCAGAATATTTGCAAGTTCACTGGAAGTCCACTGCCTTTGGTGTATGCAACAGAGCTCTCTGTCCCGGGACTAATGCATCACATTTGCAAGCCTGATTTGTAATGGCGCAGGACAAGTGAACTTGCACACAGCAAGTCAGAGCACATTTGTCTCCACGTCCACAATGGTGACAAAATCTACTTCAGGGGGCCCTCTCGGCATAAACAGATCATTTTTTTTTCTCTTGTTGTTTTGTTCCCCAAACAGTTGTCAGCTATACCTTGAGTAGTCATTAGAAATATTGTTTTTATCCAGCTGTCATTACAATTTAACTCCTTCATAAAATATCCAGGTGAGTAGCCTTAGTAAACCTTCTCCAGAATTTTCAGGCCAATTTGACTACCTTACTACCTTTAACCAAAAGTGTTAGAAAGCCTGAGGATTCAAGAATGCAAAGCCAGCTTTGAGTATGCATGGACAAAATTCCACAAAAAAAGCCAACCTGAAATACTTGCTTATGGATATGTATCTCTGATATCCATGGTCCTAGAGATCCTGGTACCAAGTAGAAATTTTGCCACTCCTCAAGATGCTGATAATTTTCCCCTTACACAAAAAATGTGTCCAAAGACATTGCTGTACCCACATGTGAAGGAAGTTTCCATACCCCAAGAGCACAGCATCTTGTTTTTAAACACCGAGCTCTGTTTGGGCACATGCCAGCAGACAGTTCTTTTTTTGGGTTCTATTACTGTACAAGCAAAGATACTTCTTGAAATGCAAACTAATAGAGTTCCACACAAACTTCACAATGAGAGACAGTGATGGAAGGAGAGTATCTTTGACTTAATCCAATTTTAATTTAAATGGATTTCAATAAGCAAAACTAAATTGGGGAACTATAGACATAACTACAACTCTTTCCCATCCTGAGGCTGAATATATACTGGTTATAACACTGATATAACAGAATGTATTTAAGCCAACCATTACGCCTGGCTTAACTGTAATACTTACTAGTGTATTCGTTCCATTGCAAGCGTGATTAGACAGCAATTAGCTCTTTTTTGCTAGATTCCTGCTCACTCTAGCACAATCAACTGCTCTCCAAATCACCCCCCAACTGACTTAGTAAAACATTAAATAATCCTTGACTTATGTTCTCTAGATTGTTTTGATTTCCTTTTTTTAACAACAAATTTAAAAAAATTGTTCTTACCATAGTAAAGTTTAAACTTTTATGTTAATGTTAAATAAGTTAGCACAGAAGTCACCTTTGGAGAATGCTTTGGGCTTATTTCTTACAGTTGCAACCTCCTGTAGCTATTCCACTTCAGAATGATATATTTAAGATATTACCCAAATATTTTTCATAACAACTTAAAATAATGGAAATGATCAAATATATTATGAAAATACTTCTTGACTGCATGAAAAATTAGAAAGGTGAAAACACTGAAAAGGAAAAGCTCAGCCATCTAAAGAAAAAAGTATATAAAGTCAGATAATATTTTTCTTTCAAATGTATTTGCAAATAAAATTCTGCTAAGTACCAGGTGGCAGAGGGGGTAGAAGAAGTGTGTTATAAGTCACTGTGAAAAGTCTATCATAGGACTAAATGATCTAAGACTCCAGCTAAGGACATAAAATATCATGTGGTCAACTCTCTGAACACTGTGTGTCACTACTTCTTCCCTTTTTAGGTGTAAGTCCTCCTTTCCCATCAGGGTTGCCCATTCCTCAAGGACAGAAGTTTTGCTTCATACTATTTCTTTCTCTAGCACTTTGCACACTGCCTTGCACATAGTAGGCATCCAAAATATGCTTGTTTAGTTGACTAATTAAAAGCCTAAAGACATATACAAAATGACACATCAAATGAGAAAATGTTATTTTACAAGTGGCAAATATATGTGTTCCTACACATTTTCCTATTTCTCTTGAGTTACAGAACTGTCATTCATTCTATCATGACTATCTGTGCTGATTCTGTCTCTGCTTATTCATCTTTGTTTACACAGAATAAAATGCAGAAATGTGACTAGAGTAAAACATTAGGGCTGGAGCTAAATCTACATGCATAAAAACACAATTGCAGAATGAAAAAAGTCAAACCCATTCAAACAAACTAGTTTTGATAGTGCCCTACTAAAATTACAAAATGTTTTCCAATGTAATCCACCTGCTATTACAACTCCATGTTAAATGATGAGTAACATGTTCACATCCCCAATAGTAGACCCCTAGGGCTGGGTAGTACCTCACCACATTACATCTCCTGCTGGTAAGCTGCTGAAGCACAAGGTCTGCTGAACCTTCCACAGCATTTAACGCAGTGGCTTGCACATTAAAAGGAGTTCAGAAAATGTTTATCAAATTAAACATCTCCATTTTCTGGCTATAACACTAAGTAACTCTTTCTGTAACCAATTTTTATTCTTAACAACCCCCAAATTAAGATGAATCCTGAATGAAAAAAAGTCATATTACTTTTATTTGCAAAATATAATTATACGACATTATCAGCCTTAAAAGACAATGACTCTGTGACTATACTACCTACTTCAGTGGGAAATTTTTCCAGAGAAAGTAAAAATCCAGAGTGGGGAAGTGATGCTTGCTCTTTCAGAGACCTGAGCCAAAAAAGAAGAAGAATCACAGTAAAATAAATGGAAGAATCACTTAGAAATGGTCTTCTGATTTCAAATTAAGCTCCAGGGACAGTTTCTGGAAAACTTTCCTGATGAGCAGAGGGCCACTGAAATGGCGCTATAGTGAACAATCCAATGCCAACAGCTCTTCTCTTTGTGTATTTAGCCTGCGAAAGAGGCATCCATTCTACCTTCGACTTTTAGAGCCTTTTCTCCTTGCCAAAGTTATTGATTGATAGTGCTCCCAGTTCCCTCTAGTGCTGTTTTAGAAGCTGTACACTTCCCACCTCCAGACGTGACATGTTTTATATCAGCAAAGTCATCTCTGCTTCAGTTGCACAAAATATTAGATAGGCATTTACATGGCAACATCCTACTGAGAATATTAATGGTAATAGTAAACAGGGCTGCCCGTAAGCAAATTGCAATTCTTTGAGCAACCCCACCTTCACCTTACCCAGACTTGGTGAACCCTCTGTCATTACCATCTCTCGCTTTTCCCAGGTTAAAACCTACCTGTAGAGCAGGATCTGCTAAATTCACTAAAAGGTACGAATAAATCACTGATAACCCAGTGTGTTATTACTCACAGGGATGTTGCTGCATTTTAAAAAAGATAAAAAGTCTTAACCCTAGGGAACTGGTTGTAATTTTGAAATTTCAAGTCCCAGGAAGCAGACAGAAAACGTATACTTTAACTAAGATGTGCTAAGACAGGGGAGAGTGTGCCTTCCCTTTCTTCTGAAATTCTGCCGTGTCAATAGGCCCATTTTGCTACAAATACATTTGATTTTTGATTTCTTGATACCAACACAGTTGCTATAATGGAATTATAATTGCAAGACTAATTTAAAAGGACTTTTAAGGCTGGGCACGGTGGCTCACACCTATAATCCCAGCACTTTGGGAGGCCAAGGCAGGCAGATCACGAGGTCAGGAGATCAAGACCATCCTGGCTAACATGGTGAAACCCTGTCTCTACTAAAAATACAAAAAATTAGCCGGGCGTGGTGGTGGGTGTTTGTTGTCCCAGCTACTGGGGAGGCTGAGGCAGGAGAATGACATGAACCCAGGAGGCGGAGCTTGCAGTGAGCTGAGATCGCGCCACTGTACTCCAGTCTGGGCGACAGAGCGAGACTCCGTTTCCAAAAAAAAAAAAAAAAGAGAGAGAGAGAAAATGACTTTCAAGACTGAATTTTAAAACCCTCAGGAGGAAATATTTTCAAGTATTTAATGACTAATAAATACTGGGATTTGTTTATTTATTTATTTATTTATAGTGGGTAATAAATATGGAAAGCTAAATTTAGGGGAAAAAATCTGTGCAGATGAACTCAGGGTCAGTGTTTTCTAGAATATTTTATTTTATTTTCCCTTGATCATAGTATAATTTGATGCACTCAAGTTTGCCTTCAACAAGTGTAGGCTACCAAGTTGCCTGATTTATTTCTTTCCATACTGAAAAAAGAAAACATTTGTATCTGTTCAGGAAAGATTTCAGGTTGTTTTTTATTCTAAACATATTCTGCATTTTTTAGTGGTAACAATTTTTCCTCTTGGATGGCATCTATGCAGTTCATTACCATTTTCGAGAAATCCAAACATTTAAGCAACTTAAGTCTAAATTGAACCCAAGCTGTTCATTTTGGAATACCTTCTCCCCACGCCAACCCCACCACTAGGCAATAAATCTTGGATTTGCTTTTTTCCCTTATTCATCCAAATCAGTTTTTAATAATAGTCTGTGGGAGGTTGGTGGGGGGGGTGGTTAGACTGTATTTTTATGAGAAGTTTCGAGTTTGCATAAAAAGTAAATGGAAAGTACAGAGTCCTCACCCTCTAACTCTACCCCCACCTCCCAGTTTTCCCTACTGTTTACATTTTGCATTAGTGTGGTATATTTACTACAATTGACAAGCCACTATTGATACATTCTTATTAGCTAAAGTCCATAGTTGACATTAGGGTTGACTCTTTGTGTTGTACATTCTATAGGTTTTTGACTAGTGTATAATGACATGTATCTGCCATTACAGTATCATACAGAATAGTTCCACTGCCTTAAAAATCCTTTGTGCTCCACCAGTTCATCCCTCTCTGCCCCACTCAAAGACCCTGGCAAATAACAATCTTTTTACTGTCTCCATAGTTTTGCCTTACTCTGTAAGTTTTTTAGCCAAATATAAGACAGGGAACAATTCAGCAAGGGTGGTGTCAGAGAGGTAAAATCAAGGGGATTTAATAATTTATCTTCAAACATGTTCAATTATAGGATGGAAACTACATGATTTTCACCAACAATAGATGCTTTTATTTATTGTTTTTATTCAGTGAACATTACCTGATAACATGCTATGTGCCAACATTGTTTTGGGCGCCAGAGGTGACAGTAATAAGTATACAGACAGGATCTAACCTCGTGGAGTTTACATTCAAATTGAGGAGTAAAAGAGGACAGAAATTAAAAAGTTCAAGCAAAGTATTTTTCAATACTGCTAAGCAGGAAGATGGAAATAAAACATGGCTATGTGACAAAGGGATGGATGGAGAGAATAGTTAGGGAAGGCTTTTCTGAGAAAATGGCATTTGAGCTAAGAATTAAGCGATAAGGAGGAATAAATTATAGTGTTCCATTGCACAGTAGTGACTATAGTTAACAATAATATATTGTATATTTCCAAACAGCTAGAAGAGGTGGTGTCGGTGGTATAGTGGTAAGTACAGCTGCCTTGCAATATAGCCAGAAGAGAGGATTTTAAATGTTCTCACCACTAAGGAATAAATGTTTGAGGTGATGGATATGCTAATTACTCTAATTTGATCATTACACATTGTATACATGTACGGAAATATCACACCATACCCCATAAATATGTGCAAAGAAAGCCAGTGTGGCTGGAAGAGGGTGAGCAAAATAGAGGGTGTGGGAATGAGGCTGGAGAAGCAGATGAGACTGGAGAGGCAGGTGAGGTTGGGGAAGGCAGGTGAAGCTGGAGAGGCAAATAGGCTAGAAAAGGCAGATGAGACTGGAGATGCAGGTGAGACTGGGACAAGCTGGTGAGGTTGGGAGAGGCAAATGGGGCTGGGGAAGCAGGTGACAGAGGCAGGTGAGGCTGGACTGGCAGGTGAGGTTGGGAGAGGCAGGTGAGGCTGGAGATGCAGGTACGGTTGGGAGAGGCAGTAAAACTAAAGAGGCAGATGAGGTTGGGAGAAGCAGGTGAGGCTGGAGATGCAGGTGCAGTTGGGAGCGACAGGTAAAACTAAAGAGGCAGGGGAGGCTGGAGAGGCAGGTGAGGTTGGGAGAGGCAGGTGAGGCTGGAGAGACAGGTGAGGTTGTGAGAGGCGGATGAGGTTGGGAGATGTAGTGAGATTGGGCAAGGATGGAGAGGCAGGTGAGGTAGACAAGCAGGGGCAAATCATAAATGACCTTAAAAAGCCACAGTCAGGAGTTTCCGTTTTATTTTAATGGAACCCACTGGAGGATTTTAAGCAGGAAAGTGACTTGATTTGATCTGTTTTTGTTTTATTTTATTTTACTTTTTATTTGAGATTGCATCTTGCTCTGTCACTCAGGCTAGAGTGCAATGGCGCAGACTCGGCTCACTGCAACATCTGCCTCCCAGGTTCAAGCGATTCTCCTGCCTCAGCCTCCCAAGTAGCTGGGATTACAGGCGGGTGCCACCATGCCCGGCTAATTTTTGTATTTTTAGTAGAGACGGGGTTTCACTATGTTGGCCAGGCTGGTCTCAAACTCCTGACTTCAGGTGATCCACCCACCTCGGCCTCCTAAAGTCCTGGGATTGCAAGTGTAATCCAGTCCCTTGATCTATGTTTTTAAATGTTCACTCCAGATCTGAAGAGATCTTAGAAGACCTATTTAAAATTAATACACAGTAATACACTAAGAGCATTAAAGATGCCAACCAACACAATGCAAATCCTAGAAGGTAAAAATGGTGTTTTAATTTCAAGGCCAATATCATCATTACATGTATCTGTCCCTACCCACCCCATCCCCCAAAATAAATACTCAACAGAGATGTCAATGGTGTTTTTAATCACTTTTGAATTCTACCAAGTTTACCATGTGGTATAAGGATATTTACACTCAATTCCCTCCCAAAATGGTTTCCCATAGAGAACTGTACATGAAAGACTTCATTATAAGTATTTCTGCTTCCACCGTAGCCTTTTATTTTAATCTTTGGAAACCATGCTCTGCCTGCAATTACAATTTGCATTTTAATAATACAGATGAGAAAAGGCTAATATTTCAGTCTTGGCTTCGGCAGATAAAACTGAAAAAATAAGACACTATCAGACACTCGGGGGTGTGAAATGGAAATTGCCCAGCCCCAGACCAGGTATCCTTCTGCTTAATACAGGCCAGCTTCAGGGACCTCCCTCACCATGAATGATTTCTCTTTCTTAGCTTAAAAGAGAAGTGGAGGAATAAGTGATTTCTACTGTCTGTCTCTATGGCAACTAGTACCCTAATTTCACCTCTTAGATGGCAATTATACCTATTCACTGAATAGCTTTCAGTCCCCATTTTTATGATGAAAAAATTGATTTCATGAAAAATGAGATACAGGTAATAGGTAAACTTTTCCCCTAGCAACCATGAAGTACATTTTATAAGAGGTATGGTCATTCATAAGCAGAACATGCCCTGTGGAAATTTTTCTTTTTCATTCGTAGAATGTTTATCTCCAGTATCTTTCTTCTACTTGTTTTTTAATGATAAAATCTTCATCTTTTCTTCCTTAAGGTTTATTTTATTCAATTATAAAATTAGTTGGGTTCATTATAAAGAGTTTGGTGAATACAGAAAAAATATAGAAAAGCATAAATAAGAAAATAAAATTCACTCTCATATAAAAACATTCACTATTAATAACTTGCTAGCAACTTAGGGGCATATACATAGAAATGTAATTTAAATCCTATTTCCCATTTTATTGTAATCAAATTTTCTACAAAACATTGTAAGGACTTCTCCATACCATTAAATATTCTTCTAACACATGATTTTAATATCTTCAAAGGAATCTATAATATAGATTATTATATTTCACTTAGCTAATCTTTCTATGTTGACATTATTAACATAAATGTTTATGCATCTCTCTACTGGCTTAGAATAAATCCAAGAAAAGGAACTCTATAGATCAAACTTATAAGCATTTTAAATTGTATTGCCAATTGTTTCTCCAAGAAATATTATATCAATTTATTTTTCCACTAGAAGTAGATGAATGAGAGTATCCATTTCCTTAAATTCTTGATCAGAGGTACTATTTTTAAAGAGAAAAAACGTCAGTTTAATGGTGAGGGGAATATCTTACTATATTTTCTTAATTTCTAATTAAAAACTTATTTTAAAGTTAAATGTTTTTAATTTTTCATTGTTATTGGGTGGGGGGTAAGTGAATTGCCTATTCACCTCTGTAGCAGACTATTGGTTGTCCCTTAATACCCATTCTCCCCTTATTTCCTAATAACAGAAGAGACAACATTTAGCATATAGCCCCTTGAAATGATATTTTCCATTCTCCTTTGCAACCAAGTGTGGCTATGTGTCAACTCCAGGCTGATGAAATAAAAGCAAACATGATCTATTCTATTCCAGAGAAATGTCCTTAAAGGAAGAAGCTATGTCTTAACATCTTTTCATCACTCCTGATGGTTGGAATGCAGATATTATGGCTGGAGCTCAGCACCCATTTTGGACCATGAGGATAAGGGGTACATTCTAGGAATTAGCTGAAAAATATAGATTCCATAACAATTTTGTCTCAACCATCATAAGGCAGCACTGAGACATGTTTACTTCCCATAGGTATATAATTAAATGGTTATATTGCACTCTAAAGTCATTTAGATGGTGAGTGTACATATTTTTGAGGGTTTTTTAATAATTCATTCCTTGTTAAAGCAGAATTTTCCACTTATAACCTGTGCAGCTCCAGGTTCAAGTCATTTTCTCAGAGTTTTCCACTGAGACTTAGCAGAAGCTGAATGGGCCGGCTCTGCATGCTACCTCCAATCCATGTTTCAAAGGTAGTCACCCTGTGTTATTCACTGGAGTTCCACAGAGGAGTCCCTGCTCTTTGTGATTTCACACACACACACAGATAAAAAAAATATGGAGTCGCAATTTCCTACCAGATCATAAGCAGCCAGCATCTTTTTCTGCACATCTGGAATTGCACCCAGAGGCTCCAGGTAAGGAAAGCTGTCTTTCATCACAAGTGAGACTGAAGGAGTATTGTCACTGGTGATGAGCCGAGATGACAGAGTTAACAGGCACTGCTTCAGACTGGCAATTGGAGGGAGTCCACATAGTTCCTTAATAGACACGATTGCGTTCTGTGAGGAAGAAAACATGGAATCACACTTCTGACCACCTGACACATCACCGCCGGCACTCCCAGGTTTACAGAAAAGTATATTCATTTTTAAAAGATAATACAGAGGGCTAATTCATGACTATACTCCATCTTGCTCAATTTTTAGCAATCACCACAAACATCCCATGAAAGCAAAGCAGAGTGGGACACAAGGCTATGCAGTGCTTTTCAAAGCAGACCACTGGGATAGTCACACAACTAAGTACTGGCTGATCATGAATGTCATGTTTGATTTGTATCATGGTGATCAGGAAAACATAATGGCAGGGGTTGTATACTGGAGTGCATTTCACTTGGGCTTTTTTCCTCAAGGTAGCAGGATGCTACTGCTCACCACCTTCCATCTGACTAACCAATGGCATTCCTTTGTCGCCTCATCAGAAAGGCACCTGACAGACACACACACTGAAAGCACATTTCATGTAGAGCTACATTTGTCCATGTTACAGTCTTTTCAAAAAATTCATTTGAAATAGAAATTATGACTATTTTACATTTCACCCACAGTGAACAGTACCTAACTTATTTGGTGTCTCATGAATTTCATGACAATGATCACCTTCATTTTTCTTCTGATTAGACTCCAAATAATCCTTAACCCCAAAGACTTTATGTTAAGATAATATGAACTACCAACGCTACCTGGATACACTTTATCTATAACTCTTTTATGTATTTTAAATACATAATATAAAATATGCAAAGTACATATTTCAAGAATTATATAAAATATGTAAAGTCTAATCTATAAAGTTAAGTGCAGAAATGGTTTATAACTAATCTAACATAGGGATTTATAATAGTACTAGAATTATGTCAGAAAAAGTTACATAGAATATGCTGATATTTGGACTCTATTTTTTAAATGGTGGCTAAGGTAACCTACCACAAGTATTTAACTGTGCCATGGGTTTGTGGTTCTGCATCACATGAATGATAATGGTAATGGATTTTGGTATTAGGCAATCCTGGATTTATTTTCTTTAATTTTTAACTTTTGCAGGTACATAGTAGGTATATATATTTGAGGTACATGAAATGTCTTGATACAAGCATGCAATATGAAATAAGCACATCATGAAGAGTGGGGTATGCATCCCCTCAAGCATTTATCCATTGAGTTGCAAACAATCCAATTAGACTCTTTAAGTTACTCTAAAATGTACAAGTTATTATTAACTATAGTCACCCTGTTGTTCTATTAAATACTGGTGGTCCTGGATTTAAAGGCTAACATTGCTATTTGTTAACTTGCAATATTTAGGAAATGCATTAACTTTTCAAATTTATTATCTATCTTGAAAACAGGGATTTTTGGTGAGGATTATTATAAACACATCAGCTAAAGAAATAAAGCGAATTGAATAATATCCACTTTGCACATTGCAGGTACTCGGTGAATATCTGTTATTGTTTGCATCTCAATAACACTAGCCTAATAAGTATATTAAGTAATTTTTTTAAGTTTACCACTGTCTGATTATAAGCATTAATGAAGGAAAGAAAACTTAACATTGAATTTCTAAATGTTGAGGCTAGTCAATTTCCATATACTCTAATTTTACTCTAATAATAATCTTGCGATAAGTGTAACTATTTTTCTTACCTTATGTGGAGAATATTGATGATCAGAGACCTGAAATAATTTGTTCAAGATCACACAGGGATAGATTTGATCAAGAACCCATGTTCTTTCAATTAAACCACATTTCTAAGACAAGGTTAAATATTTTTCAACAAGTTTGAGTGCCGATTTTTTTTGTTTAGTTTTACTTGTTCTTGTGGGGAGTAATTTATTATTGTTGTCATTATACATAATTTAAAACTAAAAAGTAACCTAATAAACATTATGCTTGTTTTATATCACTTCAAATTCTCTTTCATGTTCATATATGCAAATATGTTATATATACACTGGTAATTAGTATGTGTATGTTTGTATAAATTTTTTATATATTACACACATATATTGTATATTCTACTTTGTTCCCATTGTTTCAGATGCACATTTCCATATATTGATTCAGTTTTGTACTAAGGATATTTAATATACAGCATTTTGCTACATCTCAGTTCAGTCCAAACTTAACTTAGCATTCACAGTTAGAAACATAAAATATATCTGTGTTATCACAGACAATACTGCACTTAGTTCAATGGTACACAGGTTTACACATCTTCCTTTCTTTTTATTTTGAGACAGGGTCTTGTTCTGTTGTTGCCCAGACTGGAGTGCACTGGTACAATCACAGCTTACTGCATCATTGACCTCCCAAGCTCAAGTAATCCTCCCATGTCAGCCTCCTGGGTAGCTGGGACTACACGTGCTCACCACCACACCTGGCTAACTTTCGTGTTTTTTAGAAATACAGGGTTTCACCATGTTTCCCAAGCTGGCCTCGAACTCCTGGCCTCAAGTGATCCACCTGCCTCAGCCTCCCAAAGTGCTGGGATTACAGGCATGAGTCACCACACCCAGACTTAAACAATCTTTCTAATAAATTTTTGCAAATCAGATTATTAATAAAACATTAGAAGGGTAGGAATAAGCAGGCATAGGGAAGGAGAGTGTGAGATGTTTCTCCTACCTGCATATTTTCTCTCATATCTATGGCTTCTCGTAATGGATGAACTGCTATTTTAAAGGTGTCATCAATGGTTTTAAGACCGATATTCCTGAGCATGGTATATTCCCGAACTTTCTTCCCCATTCTCACTGAAAGACTGCGCTTTTGTGCCTTTCCTCCTCCACTTCGATTAGTTATTGCTATGTGGACAAAAAGGGTTACGTGCTCCATGATGTCACCCACAAAAGAACGCAGGGGAACATGCCGATATCCAGGCTGCAAACATTCAAATGGTATCGTATATTGCCCTATAAACTCATCCCCAATGTAGTCATCATCCAGAACAACAAAACGGATCATGGCCAGCTCAGGTAGGTTTACTTGGAACTCAAAAGTTTCATCAAAAATAGGATTATCACTGTTTTGCTGTACAGTTTTAGTTCTTTGTTCCGAACAATCCGCTGGAATTCCGTGTATCTCTATACAAACATAGGGATCTATGACATCCCCTTTGGCACAAGCTCCCTTGGGCTTTGGGAAATTCTGACCACTGATG
Organism: Pongo abelii; assembly: GCF_028885655.2. Lineage (NCBI taxonomy): Eukaryota > Metazoa > Chordata > Mammalia > Primates > Hominidae > Pongo > Pongo abelii. Next base: position 101,105,575 of record NC_071996.2, on the reverse strand, counting down.
ATCTTGATATGAAGAGCTAGAGGAGACACCCCAGGTAGAATGCCCTTTGTATTTGCACTGAAGTAAGAAACTTCATCTCGCATGATAGACGGCCTTAGAACATAACCACATCCCCCGTTTTGAAGAAACCAGCCCGTGTGAAGGTCCATCATTGGACCCGGAGTCTGAAAATTCATTGCTACAATCTGACAGCCACAATTCCAAAAGTCCTGTGGATTCAAGTTACTGGAATCGATTCTCATGGCACTTGGATAGATCCTTGATAAGAACTTCTTATTATAATTAACAAAATCCTCTGGGTACTCATTTGCAATGCGGCTGGCCTCTGTTTCACTAAATGAACACATTTCCCAATAGTTTTGGCTTTTCATAGATAGTTCAAAATCCCTGTACTGAACAGATTTACAAATAGATACCAAGTCAGAGAGCTCCCTACAGAGTCGGATTTGTTTCTGCTCACCATTGTAATCTACCGACATCCTTCGAGACATTTCAGCTTCTTCATCTTCATCTGTTACTTCTCCTTCTAACACATCTGGATCAGAAGGCAACTTCTTTCCTTTCACAATGATCATTCTTTTTAATTTTTCTGGTGATGGGAGGTAGGATTCTGAGGGCAAAGGTGCTTCAGTATAGAGTTTATTGCCAAAGACCTTTTTCATCTGTTGAACCATTACCTTCTGCTGCGACAAGGAGCAGTGATTTCCCAAGCAAAGAATGAGTGGGTATTCAGAAGCAACAAAGGCAAATTTATTTATTACCTCTATGACACTTCGAAAGGAAACATGGGTTGTCATGTTATTTCGATTACAAAGGATTGGTTCATTATCTGAACCATCACTTACATCGAGTTCAATGCTTCGACAGCCCATTTTCAAAGCTCTAACGTACCCATTGATGTCAGCTGGCCCCCTGAACTGGTCTTCTATTAGATAGGTGTTATGAGAGGCATTGATATAGTAGTGAGATAATGGCTGGGTCATATCTTGGGCAACCTTCTTTTGCTCAGGATCAAAAATGTCACATTCTGATGACAATAAATACTGGGTAAAGCCATCAATTGCAAGAAACCCTTTTTGACGTCCGTCTTCAGAAAGTTCGTATCTCCTTATGATGTCTAAGCACATATCCTCGGTGATATGGGTGACTCCTTGCTCAGCTTCTAAAAAGAGCCTGAGATCATTGGCATCCAAATATTCTTTGTTTTTGGATATCTGTACAAGTAAGAAATACACTTCTGGCCTGGTGCAAAGTTCACAAAAAGCTTCACAAAATTCCTCTTCGGTCACGCGGGTGGTTAGTTTTTCCTTGCTCTTCTGGATTTCTTTAAACTTTAACCTGATCTTGGCTTCCTTCAGAGTAGGGTTGAGTTGTTTTATTAACTCTACAGAGGTGTCTTCCAACATAATCCCATTCCCATCAACATCTGCTGCTTCAAACACTGTTTTCAACCACATGAACCGTGGTGTGTTCTGGTTGCCCTCCATAAAATCAAGAGGCTGCTTACTTCGAGAAACCAGGTACCGTAACCCAGACACCCAGATGTTTGCCACATCTGCTGAATTGGCAACTAGGTCCAGAGACTCATAGTTTTCCCCATGGAGTATGGAAAAGGCACAGTCCTCACAGATCTGGTCAGCAAGGCCATTGTTTCTAAATGTTTCCGTGTTTTTCCCCAGTCTGATCTCTTTTATGGCAGAAATATCAAGCTTGGCTTTCTCGAGGTCTTTCTTTGAAGGTTCCCAGCGAAGAGCTTGGAGGTCTGTGTCCAGAGTGAAAAAACGGTTGTAAATGCGAGAATTTGGCCGGACTTTCTTCAACTCACAGCCAGCTTGCATGAAGCTGATGCAGTCATTTGCACTGCTAATTTTCTTTTCTGATGGCATGCTGCTGAAAGACACGGTTTTCTTTCTTCCACCACATTTTTGGTTTGAAGGATCCTGTAAAATAATTTGAAAAGAATGAATCAATTTCCTTTAGAAAACAGACAAATTCAGTAACACTCTATGAACTCCTCAAACTTCAATTCACATATTGTGATTATTTAAACAGAGGCTAGCCTAAAGTTTACCTTTTCACTGTTTCAGAAAAGAGAAATTGCTAAGAAAGCTGAAATTATAGGATTCAGGCAAAAACTTGTTTTTCAAATGTCTGTGTGGCCTTTGAAACAAAATCAAGTATTAAGTACAAATCACTCTGATTTGTTCATTAAAGCAGATTTCTTAAGAACCTCATGCTGGTGCCTCAACTACCTGGCTCAACTCCCAATAGATATGTAAAAGAAATAAAGCTGTATTTTTTTTAAAGGTTTCCTCATTTATACTTTGCAGCCTTTTAAAGGTTTTCTTAAAGTTGATTTAAATAAAAGGTTTTACCTTAACATACTTTGTACCACAAAGTGCTTAACTGAACAGCTTAACTAGAAATCACGTTTTTTTCCTCAAGCTATTTCAAGGTGTCTTGAAAGTCAAATTGAGAGCTAACAATAGCCAATCACTCTCATTTGAGCAAATTTTCAAACTGAGGTAAACAATTTGATTTTAACATTATAGGAATTCACACCTGCATTTCAGTGTAATGTTATTAGCAGGCACAGCTTAAACCAAACAGAAATATGAATGGCTCTACTAACTTTTTAAGGTTCTTCCAATATAAGTTAAATTTCAAAGCCCTTTGCCAGAAGATTTTACAGGGAACACTTGCACCTTGCAAATGCCATTTCTGGAAGTGTCCTTGGACCTTAGTGTTATAGAATTCCAGTTTCCTCAGCCCATTTCACCCTTCCCTGACCAACAGGGCCAACAGTCATCAAACTCCATCCATTTAGAAGAGGGTATCTTAAGCAGGTTTATTATTTTTTGAGGCTGTTTCCTTCTTGATTGTATCTAGGCCTTCTCACCTATCGTCCTTCCTAAAATATAGTTCCAGTCCCCTGAATACTCATGAGATGATGGATTTCATTTCAGTCTTGGACTGTCCACTGTGTCTATCATTCCCAATTCATTTACACTGAATATCTGGCTGATGCCACTTAAACTGAGTATTTCTTTATACTAGTCTCTGTTCTGACCACAGACTCAATTAATGATGCTCCCAACCACAGCCCAATTCATGTGATTGCCCCAGGAACAAATTTCCCAAAAGCGTAGTAATGCACGTTTACCATGCCCAATTTTATAGGCATGCCAAAGAGTCAGCAAAATGTAGAGTGCAAAGTACCTTGTCCTTGGAGCAAAAATAACATTTTTTCTTTTTTTTGACAGAATCTTGCTCTGTCGCCCAGGCTGGAGTGCAGTGGCGTGATTTCAGTGCAATGCAACCTCCGCCTCCCGAGTTCAAGCAATTCGCCTGCCTCAGCCTCCCGAGTAGCTGGGATTACAGGCACGTGCTATCATGTTCTTGAGTTGCAATTATTCCACTCCCTAAATACATGACCTTGAGTGAGTCACTTAACCTCTCTCAATCTTAATTTCTGACAGGAATTAGTAATCTTTTTATATAACATAGTGTCATTGTGAGACTGAAAAGAGAAAATGTGTGTGACTGTTCTCTATAAACTGTAAGCGCTTGAAATATTATGCTTTTCAAAGGAAGAGGAGCATTGCCTTTCACACCCAGTAACTGTAGGACTATGAGTAGGTACTGACCAGGATATTGGGTGTTTATACAGAAGTTAATTCATTCCTGACTTCCAAACATTTCAAACAAATCTTCAGTGATAAATTGAAAATATTTTTAAAACAACCACATGAGATTACTATTTCAAATACTGAAAAGTACAGCCAAAGTAGTCTGGACCGTATCCTGCATTGGAAATATTATAAAACAGGGTAGAATATCTTCTCTGGGGCCTCACTTCATCAGTTCTGCCTATATAAGCCTGCCTATCTTATGATTCAGAAAAGACAGGATAATTTATTATTCAATTGACTAAAACCCTACCCATGAAAAGGAAACAAAATTTGCTTTAGTTATGAGATGTTGGTGGGATGATTCATTGACTCTAATATATATCAGATCTTCAAGTGACAATGATATAAATTACCCAATTTAGGTTACAGAATATTGCCTGTTGGTGCCCTGGCATTTAACAACTTAGCTCCTGCATTTACAAAGAGTTGCTGTTTTTAATTATCCTATAGTGGTCAGTTTCCTCATCCTTAAGTTAAAAAACATCTATAAATCTTTAGCTATTTATACACAGATGCTCTATTAGAACACATTTAAATTTGTCACAACCCAAATGCTCAGAAATATCAGATGTTTATGTGTATTTTTCCACACCATCAAGGCAGGCACCTAATGGCATTGCTGAGATGGGATTAATCTACCAAGTAAAATAAAGAAGAAAACTGTGAATTCTGATGGTAAATGAGACTGTGACTCAGCTTTCAAAGCTAACCATTTGACTTGCCTTTTAAGCTAATGAGAGCTTTCACATTAAAAATGATTTTTATATAAGCAGTTCATGTTCCAAATAGAATAGTTGTCAGCAGAGTGACAAAATCTCTAATAGTTTCTAACAAATATTAAATGGGAAATTAATGCTACTCTAAATGAATGTATATGGTTCCTATACCCCAAGTATGATATTACGCTAGCATTCTCCACAGTCTATCGCTCTGCTACTGACTTGAGCCACTGTTTATCTGTAAGAACAAAACCACTCTTGTCCGAATAGCTTTCTCTTACAAGGCTCTTCTCTGCCATATCTCCTTAAATCAAGACATTCCCTCCTAGAATGACAAGCCTTCAAGAAATACATGTTTTACCTCTAGCCTGCAAAAGAATCCACCTGCCCATAATGCTTATTTCTTGCTTTGACCCATAATTCCTACATGATTATAAAACTTATATGAAAATCCCACCTAAAACTTGGAACCAGTAAAAAGATATGATTCTTAGGTTGTCATCTTACAAAGGACAGAATCCAAAGTCATTCCAAGTCTCCAAATGAGCTAAAACTTGGCCAGAGCATGTGTGAACAAATAATTATCTTGTCTGCTGATGACTACAGAGCCAAGATTACATACATTCAAAATACGCTGGAAAAGGTTCAGGGCTCTGATATTTCTCCAGGTCTGCCACAGGAAAGGAAAATGTCTGGATTCAGAGAGCAATCACGCTGTTCTTTCAATAGCCATGCTATTGGCTCTGACAGGTTGGGAGGAGGGGAGATGGAAATGGTGCCTCAGCGGAGAGAAGGGTGGATGACTCCAAATCTCCTTCTAAGCTTTACCACCACCAGAGTCCTACACCCCTACATCTGTATTCCCTCAAGAAGATCTTGGCAGATTGGTGGTGAGAAAGTAGGAATTTTAAGGTAAACAGACTAGAAAAAGTTGAAGGTTGGGTATCAGTTTTCCATCTTGGTAAATACAAAACATAATTATGACGATGATGATTGAATGAGAGTCAATTCTCTCTTAACACAATTCAACTATATGCTTAAAAATGGTTAAATGGTAAATTTTATGTTATGTATGTATTGGGAAGATGGGTACTTTTGGCACTTTCCAAAAGAAATCAAGTTTATTATCAGTTCAGGTGTGCTCCAGCCAATGTCTAGCTCATTAGATGATTGAACTGATTCCAATGACCATAACATCTTTCCAGGAGATTTTCATAAACTACAAGGTCTTTCAGCTTATTTCAAAGCTAACTCTCCTCACATGAGAACGAAGGCAAGAGGCTGAAGTACCAATACCCTTTCCACCCAACTCCTGCCACACAACCAAAGTCTCTCTTTGAGCAGCTTACAACAAAAGACTTAAATTTATTAAGATAAATAGTGCATTGTCGTGCCTCTGTCCCCTAAATTAAAGCTTAACCTCATATTGTAGTTGAGTCCAATAATTAGTGAGACATTGGATTCAATCCTTTCTACTTCCTAACATTCTATGCATAAGTCTCCAAATTATCATTTCTCAACAAAGAAATCACATTTAAATAAGTTAAATTAAAAAAATAAACAAAATTGGGTTTATATGGTCTCTGAACATCTCTAAATAATACTTCACATTTTGGATCTACTGTCTTTTGAAATTAATCAATATCTTATAAAAGATTCAATCATCAGAATCAAGAAGAGTCTCATGAACTAGTAAAGCAATAGACAAATACTTTACTCTTTTGTTAAAACAACACAAGACTGATTTATCTATGAGCACTGTTTCTATTGTATTTATATCATAAAGATAATTTCTATCTAATCTTATGCTATAAGGTCTGATTTCTAAACTCAGAAATCATTTCAAAATACAAGGGGAAAATGGCCAAATGTCTTTTTAATTTTTAAATTATTTTCTACAACACTGTTGCTTATCTACTACTGTTAGGAACAGGATACCAATCATGATTAAATGAGACTCTTCACAACAGTAAAATATTTTCAGCTTCCTAAATATTTAATATTTTTAATAACTGTATTAAAATATTTAATAATTTTATTAAACTAAAATTGGAAACAAAGTTCAGATAAGCCAAATTAATAAACATTTCCATAAATTCCCATTGACATTTGCTTTCCCTAAGCCCAATAAGATTGGATATAATGCAAGCTCCTTAACCAAAATAAAAAAAAAAAATCATTTTTCTTCAAAACACATTGATAAGCCCCCAAAAAACTCTACTTATTCAATGCAGGTTTTGGATCTCAATCATAAAAATATTGAATTATTTCAATATAATTTCAGGAAAAAGTATACTGAAATTGCACAGAAAATGTGAATGTACCTAATGCTTATACACTTAGAAATGGTTATGTACTTAAGTGTACTTACACACTTAAAAATGGTTAAATTGTAACTTTTATGTTATGTATATTTTAACACACAGGGAAAAAAATGTACACTGAAGCACTGTACAAAAATTTAAAAGTGAGCAAAGGAAATACCAAGCCCAAGCTTCCCTGCCTTTGACCTCATGAGCTTATTTAAACATCTAATTATATCATCACATATACCTTTTGGTGTTTTGGCAAGTTGTTTTTAAGCAAACAGTTCTAAAATGATTCTTTGTTAGAACAAATTTACACAACTCTAAAGACTAGAAATCAAAACACCAGTTGTCAAACTGTGATGAAAAGGAATCCTTGTTTCATAACACTGAACTCCAGCTACATAGTGTAAGGAAGGGAAAGATTTATATTTGAAAAGTTCTCTTAAGAAATTATTAATAAAAATTTAATAGATTATACTAAAAGATAAGCATATAGGCACATAGGTTTGATTTTCACCATAGGGACCCTATCTGTTCTTATATACAACCTATACACTATAAAAATATGCTATTCATTCTGGTTTTGTGAAGTTCCAAGCAAAACTGAGAAACAAAAATTTGGTTGATACATGACATTCTCAAAGGATGGTAGACAATATACAATCTAGAATCCAGATAAGCTCCAACCTTGGATATTGAGAGGCCTCTGGTCTTATTCTTCATTTATTCATTTGACAAACAAGAATAGGTACCTACTCTGTGATAAAGGCTAGCACATTACAGAGTTTGGAGGAAACTGATAAGGTTTCATTTTTATCTTAGATATATCACTCTGCATATGTGCTAAAGGGATTTGACATGGACAAAACTGAAGACGGTATATTAGATGACTATTTCATTCAGCATTACAATAAAGAGATAGTGATGGCCTGAGCTAGATTCCTAATAAAAAGGATGAAGGTATTAGGTAGATTAGGAAGGTATCCTAATAAAAAGGATTCCTAATAAAAAGGATGAAGGGATTAGGTAGGTTCCTAATAAAAAGGATGAAGAAGAGCAGGAAATATCAAGAAACATGAGGTAAAACAACTTCTTGACTTAGTAAAGGATGACTTCTAGGTTTTTGGTTTGAGTGAGAAGTGAATGGAAATATTACTAAATGAGGTATGAAATATCAGGGGAAATGAAGTTGAAGCGGAAACTAAGTTTACTTTGGGCCATGGTGGGTTTTATATGACTATGGGCCATCTAGGTGAGGTTGTCCAATGGAAAGTTGGATATATGAGTCAAACCTTCAGGGAGAAGTCTGGGCTGCAGTTTCAGTGTTGAAAGTTATACCTGTAAAGGGATAAACAGAACCTTGAGCATAGTACAGTCACCTATTAAATAAAAGCAGTTGGAGATGGGCTAAACCCAGAGGAACACCAGTATTTAGAGGCTAGGCAGGAGAGAAGACCTAAAAGAAAAAAAGAGCTGAGGCGTAAGAAAACCAGGAGACTGAGCTTCCACAGAAGCCAAGACTAAAAGGAAGTGTGCTGGGAATTAAGATCTGAAGATAAGCTTACTGAATTCAGCAGCTAAGCAGTTACTGCTAACTTGGGCAAGAGAATGTCTTATGTTCCTTTTAAGATGCCTAGGATAGAGAACGAAATGAGACCCAAACTGCTGCCAAGACAAGACTGAGAGTAAAGGGTTCCAGGGAAGGAACAAAAGTCCTTCAGTGGGAAAGACAGCCAGGATGGCTACCATATACTAAGTGAGATAGAGGGGCCCCAAATGAGACTGAACAACAGGCAGAGGCAGAGAGTAATAAATCCAGGAGAGGGGTATCCTCAAAATTGTTGGCTCCACTAACCTGGATTGTGATCACAGAATGGAATTCATTTCTGATGCATACATTTTGCCTGTCCAATGGGCCTATGCCCAAAATCACATCCATGTTTGGCAGTTAAGTGGTCTGGAGAAAACCCATACCCATACACAAAGCCTAACAGTTCACACAAAATTCAAGATGGTGGGGGAGATGGGATCATCACTGTATCTGCTGCCTTCAAGTTTCAGAAAAGGGAAGTCTGCAACTGTAGAATTATACCATTAATTTCACGTTAAATTTTCCCAAGTTTTATTTCCATGGTCAACTCCAGTTACTTAATGCAGAGACACAAACAGGTGATGCACTTATTTATGGTTAACACCATGTGACTTACCCAGGGTCACTGTGTGATGCAGTGGGAGTGGAGGTCCTAATAGCCACTATTGAGAAGCAGCTCAACCATAGCCCAAGTAAACCATTGGCCTTCCCTAGTGGGTCCCTTATTGGTAAGGATCTGAACAGTTATTTTATGATCAATATAAAAAGCATTTATTGTCTACACCATCTTCTAAGTCAACAGAATTAATTAAAGGCAATGCTAAGTGTATGCATGCACATTTCTCTAGCCAAATTAAGTTCTATGTCTGAATTTACCATTAAATTTTATTTATAAGAGGTGATTCATTTAATAAAACGCACTAAAGCCATCTCCTTTAGGAAACCCACTCTGATATATATGCTGTGGTGGGGATGGGATACTAATTAAAATATAGGCAGCCAGTGACCCTCTAAATTTTACACATCTTCTCTGAAATGACTCTCTTCACTTGGAAGCAAAAATAATTGATGTTCAACAGGCAAAGCTAGCGATAGAGTGCAGAGAAAAAAAAAGAGTCCATTTCAGAGTGGTAGTTAGTACCATTGATTTGTTTTTGTTAAACAGAAGAAGCTTCCACTGTGCTGTACCTCACTGCAATCATTTGCTCATTAGAACTCATTAAGAAGGGACACTCTAAATAAAAGTGATTATCTCAAGCTCTTCTGCATTGTTTCCATCCAGTTAGGGTTTTTCTGCAAGAATGATTCTTATTATACACATCCCATGGATTATTTCAAATACAACTTTCATTTACACAAAGATTGACTGAACCCCTACTCTGGGCTATGCATTGTACAAGTGATTTGTTCTTTAAAAAATCATTAATCCCAACACTAATGTTGTCTGGAATAAATTTTAATGTATGAATTTTTGTAGCTAATTAAATCAGTAAATAAGAACAAAGATCATCAAATTTAATAATTAGAGCAAAATGTATAAAGAATGCTTCTAAATAAACAATAAAAACAGCTTTAAATAACATTAAAGATGTTCATGAGCCAAGCCCACAAAGGAGCATAAAAGGCTGATGATGCATATTAAACAGAAGTACTACGTCCTTTGTGGTGTCAGCTGCTTTCATGTAAAGGCCTTGTTTCTTATTTTAATCTTGTCAATCTCCTCTTGTATCCTTCCCAGTCCACTGCTTCGTATACAGTTATGAGATACGTGAACTTCCATTTTTCTAGTCAACAACATGGTCCTTTTCACTAATCCCACTGCTGCATGCAATGCGTAGTTTTGTTAATACTGTGCTTTAGCTGCGTCAATTTGAACAAAATGAGAGTGACAGCAATAAAGTTCATCTGACGATTTATTCAGCGGCCTCTGAGGAACGACTTGCGGCTATCAGTCCTGTTCCTCTAAGACAGATGTCTGCCTCACACTCAAAAACAATACATTTAAAATTAATAGGTAGCCTGCGCAACTCTTAGCAGAGGTGCCAAGAACCAAGTGGGCTTGGAGACTGAGATATGAGTCTGTCCTTCCTCAGGAGACCCCTGCACAGCAGGGCCCAGGAATCCTGGCGGAGCTTATGCCAGCAGTGACTGTTGTTTCTGGTGAGGATTAATTCGACGTTCTCTTGATGGAAAACAGGATGTCATGTCCCTTTAAAAGGAAAGTCAATGATGAAGGCTAGCTAAATGTATACTTTTAATACCTACACGGCTAATACATCTCTTTCAATGTATTGTTATAAAGATTAAATGTAATGCTCCAATTATTTCACAGGTATAAACATACAACTTGATGCTTAATTAGGGCATTCATCAGAAAATTATATGTAATTAGGTAGGCTTTCAAAGAGACGCATACTTTTATATTTTATTCTAATTAATGTTGCACATTTACTTAAAATTCTTAATCTGAAAAATTAAAATATCAACAAGAATAAAACATTATTAAATAGAGTTCATGTCACGAACATTCCTGACAAAATTTCCCACCTCTCTTTGTGTCCTATGTAGTGAGTTCACAGAATCGTTTTTCCTTCATTGTGACTTTTCAGTTTTTTTTGTTTTGTTTGTTTTGTTTTTTTGAGATGGAGTCTTGCTCTGTCGCTCAGGCTGGAGTGCAGTGGCGCGATCTCGGCTCACTGCAAGCTCCGCCTCCTGGGTTCACACCATTCTCGACTTTTCAGTTTTTAATGGTAACATTTACCCTCAACTATGACACACCAATATATTATTTTCATTGATTTTAGTCACTTTGGAGTCCAAATATATTCTTTAGTCATCTAAATTTGAATTAGCATATTTAAAACTGAAAAGGAAATACCCAATGTGCTTCAATATTATGTGAGTTTTGCCATTTATTATCATAGAGTGTTATTGGAGCTGAGTTTTAGAACAGATGTGATTTATAAAAATAAGAAAATCATTTACAGTTATACCAGCTTAAGTGGAAATAAGAGACATAATCAGCCTTTCTTCAGAGCACAAATTTTCATTAATGAAATAGTTTGAAAAATAGTCAACTCCCAGGAATTTATGGTTTTCTGTGCAACATTTGGTAAGGACAAAACTCCAGGTTATATGCATCACTTACAAATTCAACTCAATGACATATAAAATATATAACTACTAGTGGTATTTCTTAGAAATGAAATCAGTTCTATTGTACTGTACAGTAATATACACATGTAGGTTTTTCATTACAAAAAATATTCTGTAGAAGATCTAAAAACAGTGAATTTACTTTTTAAAAACTTACAAATGTATGTCACTTGGGACAAGAAGACTAAATTTCAATTTCAATTTTTAAAAAACCGAATTATATTCAAACTTAAGAAATAATACATTAATAGTCTAAACTGATCTTTCTCTAGATTTGGAGCAGTCTATTCTACCATTTAATAAATTGGTGTATATATCAACAAATGGACTCCTGCTTGCATTTGTATTAAGTCTGTATTGTAAAACTGGCATTTAACTTATTTTAAACTGCCTAATTGAATATTTCTTTTGCAACAAACCCCTGAAAGCAATCTCTGAGTTTTCCATAAGACAGATCTCTGAACCACATATAAAATAGAATGTCAATTATCTTGACCCAATGCTATGTGCAAACACATCCTTAATATGTTTTCTCTTAAGACAATAATAGAATATGCCCTTTGGGACTAGCTATCATAGAGATGTAGAACCTTTGGCTCAAATAGCCAACTTGGCTTCAACATCAAGATGAATCTGATTAAAGGTTTTAAGTTTTACCCATAACTTCCGGAATGGGTTAGAACTATCTAACACTTTAATCCTTATTGCATTACCTCTGATTAACTGAACATCAGCATCTGCTCATGTTCAAGGAACAGATGGCAGATATCAGAGAATGAGTATTCTCGGCTCAGGGACTCCTTTAGGGTGAACTCTCCCTCATCCCCATTCATACCCAGTGAAGGCTCCATGGTCAAAATGGAAACAAATTCATTCTCTTAACTTAGAAAAATGTAAAAGAAAACTACGTAAGCATAGTTTTTATTTGAGATAATAAAACTCAAAGTCCATAAATATCGTACTGATAGAAATTACTGAACTAATTAAATTCCTTCTCTCCAAACCAAAGTATTGGATTAGAGATTAATAAATTTTACTCACCATCACCACCTACTTGCATGACTTTTTGCAAAGTAAATTTCTATGTCTATAATTTTTATTCGTCAAAAAAATATAATTCCTAGCCTGATTCATAGGGCTGTGTCAAGGAAAAAAGGAAATAAACCATGCTAAAGTACTTTGTAAAACATAGACCACAATCTGATAAAATTCCAGAGAAGTGAATTATAGATCTTTTTATGAAAACAAGTAAGATATGGCAATGTATTAAAGAAATATATTCTTCAAAAAGTCAGATTTATTCCAGGAATGTAGGAATGAGTCAACATGAGACAGTCCATCAATGTAATTCAATAAGTAAATAGGTTAAAAGAGAAAAACAATTGTTCATAACTAAAACTACCCCAAAGACATCTGACAAAATACAGTATCAATTCACAACAAAACTCAGTAAACTGAGAAGAGAAGAAAACTTCCTTAACATAATGAAAACCATTTCAGAATCCTAGAGGAAACATTTTACCAACTGCTGAAGATTTAGAAGCATTCTCATGAAAATCAAAAAGCAAACAAAACAAAAAAGCCTACTATTTATTTACTTTATATTTTAATATAATTTTGGATAGTTAAGCCAAAGCAATAAGGTAAAGATAAGAAGTTAAGTGTAAAATATTGTAAAGAAAGTGACAGATCATTATTACTTGCAGAAAATATAACTATTTACCTAGAAAATCCCAAAAGATCAAATGAAAAACTTATTAGAACCAGTAAAAGTGATAGTGGCAAAATATAATATAAATATAGAAAAATTAATAGCTGCCTTATATGCCAACCTGTTTCTAAACATAATGGAAGGAGTGAGTGGGGGTGAGAGGAATCCCATTCAAATTAGTAATTAAGATTATAAACAAGTCAAGAATAAATTTAACAAGATATGTGCAAAACTTTTATAATTTTATTTCACTTAAAAGGAAAAATTAAATAAATAAAAATATTAAAAATTACCAAAAATATCCTACTGGCAAAATTCAAATTTTTCACTAGTTAGCAGACAAATACAATAAAATTGTAATGAAAAGCCCAGTGGGATAGTTTCAATGGATGCAGTTGTAAGAGGCATTGTAAATAACAAAGGAAACAATATATTATTCAATTATTAGTGTTAACAAATTGAGTATTCATTTGAACAAAAAAGCTAGATTTCTGCTTCATGTCAGACAAAAAATAATTTTAAATAGATTAAAGATTAAATAAAACACAGAAATGCTAGGAAAAACTATAAGAGTATATTTGTATAGTTTTGGGTGAAGAAGACCTTTTCTTAACAAATATATTAAGACCAGAAAGCATAGAGGAAAAGATTGATAGATTTGACCATATAGAAACTTAAAACTGTATTGATATTTTTTAAAAAATTCAAACTGGAAATATTTGCTATGTGTTTCTTAATTTATAAAAATTGTTCACAAGCAAATTTTGGAAAAGACAAATTCACAAAATTATATAACTGTTTACAGAATGTATAAAAAGATGCTCAAATAATTATACATTATGTATATATATATATATTTACAAAGGTATAGACAAATAAAATGACTATTTTTGCCTATCAGATTACTAAAGGTAGGGAAATGGAAATTTTTATACAACAGTACATTGAATATAAACTTGTACAACTTTTCTGGAAGGTAATGTAATAATATGTTTTAAAACATTAAAGATGCATCTACTTTGATCCAGCAATTTAATTTTTAGGCATTTAAAGAAATCTGAAGGAAATACTTGAGTAAATGGGCAAAGATATAAGTAAGAGGTGGTTCACTGCCACGCTGCTGATATTTTAAAAAGTAAGTATAAACTAATAAACTAAACATCCATTCCAAGGACTGGCAAAATAAATTATGGTACATTTCATGTAACAGGATTCTATACAGCCCATATAATGGGTGACGCAGACCTATAAATCTTAAAATGCATTGTGTGTGTGTGTGTGTGTGTGTGTGTGTGTATACTTAAAAAGCAGGTAACAGAAGAGTACTTATAGTATAATATGAGAGCTTGAGAGCTTACCATTTACCTATGACAAGTCTGGAAGAATATATTCCAATTGGTGATAGTGGTTATCTCTAGAAAAAGGGAGCAAAATTATGGAATTTTCTTTCTCTGTATTGCTCAAATTATTTAAAATTAACATATTAGCATATACTATGAGAAAACATATTAAAGATATTTCCATATTAAAGACAATTAGAAAGCATTAGTCCTATAATTACCTCATGAATTATCAGAAGGATAGATACACTTTGTAGAGATTAATGATATCCATCTTTTTTAAGCTTTTTTGAGTCATAACTAAAATGGTTAAAATTTCAAAGAGCCCAGGAGTTCAAGGGCTCTTTTGAAATTATTTTTATTAAAATAATTACACTGGTGTTATTTTAGTTAAATACAATTTTTGAAATATTTATTATTCTTGGGAATGGTCAATGCACTTCTAATACAATATGTAAAAATAGCCCTTAAATATCATGTCAGACCTCTGATTTGGAAATTATTTTAGTATCTTAAACATTTTAGAACTACTAATATTAGTTAGCTATGGTGAAAAGAATGTCCAAAGCACAATTCAGTTTTATAATGTATCTGGAAAATTAGTCTCATAAATATTTAAACAACCAATTTGAATGAAAATGTATATCTTCTCTTAAATCAAATTTTTTCTACCTCTAAGGTTTGAGAGTAGATGTAAGTATATGAATGTTCCCAGAGGAGGAAAAGAAGGTTAAACTTGAGAATTCCTTACTAGATGTTTAAATCAATTTGATTTCAATTAAATGCACTCCACTGATAATAAGATTCAAATCTGCTATATTGAATTAAGATTTAAGTATATCCCAAAGTATTGGGCTCAGTAAGAATTCCATATAGGTTACAAGGTCTTTTACCTTTCAGAGCATACATACTATTAATAATTATAAAATTTCAACCACAATCATCAAATATAGAATGTAGCCTTAAAAGCTCTCCATCAGGTGAACTTGGCCTATCCCTCTATTTTCGTGTCTAGATATGTAACTACAAATTTGCCTTTGCATTCCGCCCCCCAATA